>NW_024070211.1:68666293-68877761 GCF_014754425.2 Oryx dammah
AATACAATGCCAGAATATGAATGAAAAGTATACATTCATATTAGTCCCTGACACATAAACTAAGTGTACTTCCCTTTTAAATTCCAAAATCAAAGAAACAGAAGAACACAATTTAAGCACCAAAATTAAACACAGCAAGCAATTTTTTAGATGAAAAAGTCTATAAACAAGTTAGGGATATTTTATTTCTTTTGTAAAACAAATTGTTTATTTACTGTATAAAACCATCTTTGTGACCTTTCAGCTGTGACCTTAACTCTTATTGAAAATAAAGTATCAACAATATATGCTAACATCATTAGATATTGTTTTTTAAAGGCTCAGTACTTATTGCAGCAAGGTTTTACTTCTTCCAATCGAAAAGCTGGGGCAAATAATCAATAACTTTAAATGCAATTTCCTTCAACATGAGTCAAGCATGTATTTAACCCACAAAATAATTGTTCAGAAACAACTGAAAAATAGATAACAAGTGGAACTAGTGAGAATCATGTGAACCAAGCCTAGCACAAAATTATCTGCAAAACAAAATGCTCCATTTGACAGTCTCATATGACAAAATTTTAAATTACCTTATTCATTCAACAAATAATAGGGCTCTTAATTTTCAAGGTGTTAAGTGAAGTAATGTAAGGTGCAGGAGACATATCTATTCCATGTCTCAAGGGCTTCACACAAAGCAAGAAAGAATATGATAGATGTCAGAATGACGATATAGAATACTGTATAAACAGAAAGAAAGGAAGGAAAATACCTTGCAAAAACAATCAGAAAAGATTTCAGTGAAAAACAAAATGAACAACTATCACCTATTGCTGGTGGGAATGAATAATGGTACAGATACTATGGAAGACAGTTTGGTGGTTTCTTATAAAACTAAACATACAATCTAACAATTGTGTTCTTTGGTTTTTACCCAAATGAGTTGAAAACTTATAGCCATGCAAAAATCTGCACATGGAGGTTGATGGTAGCTTTATTCATAATTGCTAAAACTTGGAAGCAACTAAGATGTCCTTCAGTAGGTGAACAGATACACTGTGGTCCAGATGTTGTGATATTATGCAGTGATAAAAATAAATGAGCTATCAACCATGAAAATCATGGAAGAATCTTAAGTTATTAAGTGAAAGAGGCCAATCTGAAGACTGCATACTGTATGATTCCAACTACTTAACACACTGAAAAATGTAAAGACTGAAGACTCTAAAAATATCACAGAAAACTAACCAAACTGATCACATGGATCACATCCTTGTCTAACTCAATGAAACTATGAGCCATAACATGTAGGGCCACCCAAGACAGACAGGTCGTGGTGGAGAGTTCCGACAAAACATGGTCCACTAGAGAAGAGAGTGGCAAAGGCAAACCACTTCAGCATTCTTGTCTTGAGAACACCATAAACAGTATGAAACGTTATAATGCCAGATACACGTAATTACACATTTGTCCAAATTCATAGAATGCACAAAAGCAAGAGTGAACCCTAAAGTAAAATATGGACTTTGGCTGATAATAATACATCAATATAAGTTCATCAATTGTAGCAAACATCTTGGGTGGGATAATAACAATGCAGAAGGTTTTAGCCAGGTGAAGGTAAAAGGGAAATTTCTATACCTTCTGTTCAATTTTTCCGTGAACATAAAATTTCTCTTGAAAATAAAATCTATTCATTTTTATGCTAAAGTTAAATGACCTGGGCCTTTCAGGTTTCATTTCTGGATCTTTCCTTTGTGGAACTTCCCTGTAGCTCATATGGTAAAGAATCTGCCTGCAATGCATGAGACCTGGGTTTGATCCCTGGGTCAGGAAAAATCCTCTGGAGAAGGGAATGGCAATCCACTCCAGTATTCTTGCCTGGAGGATCCCATGGACAAAGGAGCCTGGCAGGGTACAGTTCGTGGGGTCACAAAGAGTCAGACACGACTAAGCGACTAACACTACTTCCAGGTTTCAAAATACAGAGAAAGGGAATGGCATGGACAAATGAAGGAATGAGAACATTTTGGAGAAAATGATGAGTGCTTTTTGTTTGACAAAGAAAAAGAGCCATGATTCTATAATTAATTTTCTGTCATAGAAGTTTGGGATTTTAATAAAATGAGCTAATTTTATTAGGATTTCAGAAAATATATTTATTCAGTGAGATATCTCAATAAGACCGATTTTGTTATAGATAAGTTTCACAATGTAAAGTTTCCTGAGATTATATAAATGCACCATAATTTGTCCAATCCAATCCTTTCAATTTTTACATGATTATATTTCATCATCTCTATTTGATAGGCATTTATTTTGCTGATCCAAGGAAATTTATACATCTATGAGTGGAAGGTAGGCTCTAACTTTCAATGGGAGGGTAGATTATTCTAACACAATATATTAAAAGTGATCCTTATCAACTGAATTGAAAAATTAACTATAATTTTGTTCTTAGGTAAATTCCACATATTTTATTTATTGCATCTTTTAGGTAGATATAAAACAAACAAACAAAAAACATCTTTAAAGCAATTACACCATACCATATAATTTTTATTTTCAAGTATTAAGTTTTTCAAATACTATTTCTCAAACATTCATTCTTTCATATGAGCTTGAATCATATTAAAACCCACCAAAATAGAAATCTTACTAAAATAGCAAAACATATACACAGTGAATTGAAAAATATACACAGTGAATTGAAAAACTCTAAACATTTTGTAATATAAAGGTTCTTCTTTCAGAACTACTTAGTTCACTCATATACACTAATTATTTCATTTTCTACTTTTCATATAGATCCTTTATATTCCTATTGTATTTACTAGTAAGTATATATGTTTTGTTTGGGGTTTCCTTGGTAGCTCAGTTGGTAAAGAATCTGCCTGCAATGCAGGAGACCCCAGTTGGATTCCTGGATCAGGAAGATCTGCTGAAAAGGGATAGGCTACCCACTCCAGTATTCTTGGGTTTCCCTTGTGGCTCAGCTGGTAAAGAATCCATCTGCAATGCAGGAGACCTGGGTTCAATTCCTGGGGGAAAATCTCCTGGAGAAGGGAAAGGCTACCCACTTCAGTGTTCTGGCCTGGAGAATTCCATGGACTGTACAGTCTATGGGGTCGCAAAGAGTCAGATACAACTGAGAAACTTTCTCTCACATATATGTTTTGTTACTGTGAACACACTATTTCCCATTCTTAATCTAAATAACTTTATATACACACAGAGTTAATCATTACATTATTTACCATATCATTTCACTTTAAAATGCCAATGGAAATGAAATCTTTTTTTTCTACTTATTTAATTATATCACCTGAAAATAAATTTTCCTTTTCATAAAGTTTAAATTTATACATATATGTATGTACATATATTTACATACACATGGCCTTCCTTGGTGGCTCAGATGGTAAAGAATCTGCCTGCAATGCCAGAGACCTGGGTTCAATCCCTGGGTCGGAAAGGTTCCTTGGAGGAGGGCTTGGCAACTCATTCCAGTATTACTACCTGGAGAATCCCCATGGACAGAGGAGCCTGGTGAGCTATAGTCCACAGGGTGCAGAGTCAGACATGACTGAGTGACTAAGCACAGCACATACATACATACAGTACATACATATATGTGGGCTTCCCTGGTGGCTCAGATGATAAAGAACCTGTAATGCAGGAGACTGGGGTTCAATTCTTGGTTCGGGAAAAGCCTGTGGAGAGAATGGCTACCCAGTCCTGAATTCCTACCTGGAGTATCCAATGGACAGAGGAGCCTGGCAAGCTACAGTCCATGGGGGTGTCAAAGAGCTGGACAGAGTGACTAACACTTTCCACTTTCACATACATATACATATGTTTATATATATATACATACACTTATATGTAAAATATATACACACAGGCATATACAAAAGATACCCAAAATTTTCAGATATTACAGATCACATGCAGTTGTAAGATACAGAAAGACAGATCCTTTATACCCTTCATCCAGTTTCCATCAATCACATATATCTGCATAATCAATAGCACAAAAGGAAAATTGATTTCTTCCATCAACTTTATTCAGATTTCACGAGTTTTGCATGTATTCCTTTGTGTACATGTGTGTATATGTGGCCGTATTTATTTGTATGTAGTTGTATCACATATGCTGAGCATCAGTAAAGACAAAGAACAGTTCTGTCACCAGGATCTCCTGTGTTGTCCTTTTGTCACATAGCCTGTCTCTGAAACCTTTGGCAACCACTAATCTACTTTTTCATCTCTATAATTTTGAGATTTCAAGGGTGTTGTGGAAACATGCATTATGTAATATTTTGAGATTGGCCTTTTTCACTCAGCATAATTGTTTTGAAATCCACTTTAGTCATTGAGTGTATCAGAACTCCATTTCTATTTGCTGTTTGCTGATATTCCAAGGCATGAACATATCAGTTTGTTGAACAGTTCATCTGTTGAAGGAAATCTGGGTTATCATTTGTAGTCTGGGGCTACTATCAATAAAGTTCCTATGAACACTATTTATAGGTTTTTATGTGAACATAAATGTTCCTTTCCTTGGGATAAATGCCAAAGTGTGCAATTGTTGGATCATATGGTACATATTTTTTTTGTAAGAAAAAAAAATCTAGTTTTTCTGCATTCCTGCAAGGATTTTTTTTTAAATAAGCTATTCTGACATGCATATAATGAATGCCATTGTGGTTTTAACTTGACTCTGACAGCTAATGAACATCTTTTAATGTGCTTATTTGTGATATTTATATCCTCTTCAGTGAAAAGTCTGGTAATGTCATTTGCCCATTTTCTAATCGGATTGTTTTGTTTGTGGGATTGGTTAACTGTTGAGTTTAGAGAGTATTTATATTCTGATACAAATCATTTGTTGATATGTCAACTCAAATTTCCTCAAACTCTCTCGCTTCTTTTCCTCCTCTTAAAAGGGACTTTTGCAGAGGAAAAGATTTTTTGTTTTTTCAGTTTTGATGAAGTCTAGTTTATCAGTTTATAAATCACACTTTTGCTGGCAATACTTAGAATGTTTCAAGTAACATTGAAGATTTTATTTTATCCTGAAAGATTCATAGTTTTGTATTCTACATATAACTCCCTGAATGATCTTGAGATATATATATCTTGAGTCTATCATATGAGGAATAATTAGAGATTCATACTTTATTTTTTTGGCATATTGCATGACACCTAACTGTTTCAGAACCATTGATTAAAAGATGTTTATTTCATTTTAGTAAATCATTTCAATAGCTTCATTGTCAAAGCAATGTTGAATAATAATGATAAAAATAACAATCCTGTTGTTTTCTTCTATTACGGCAGCATCTTTAATATTTCATTATTTAATATATTTTCTAGGTTATTGGAAAGGAATCTCTATCATTCTTAAGTAATTTGTTTTTATTCCTATGACATTTAGAATTATTTGAAATTATGTTATGATACACTTAGAGCCTATCATGTAAAAATATTTTCCTTTAATGTGTTGATATAAAAATTGTTTAAAAGAAATTTCCTTATTCCAACCACCATTATTTCTGTAACAAAATCCAAATGCTCATGGAAAATTATTATTACTTCTATACTACTAGATTAATGTTAAATATGTATTTAAATGTTTTATTTTTTAATGAATTAAACTAATGATCATTTTTTTCATTTTTACTGATCATTAAACACTTCAATATTTTATTAAGGATTTTGAACTTTATTTATTTTGGTAATCTGAAATAGTTTAATAATTTTAACAGTAAGGATTTTTTAACTCCATTTGCCTCTGGAACTTATTATAAAATCAATTTATCAAAGTAATTCAAATTATTGTGATGAAATCTAAAATTTAAACAATACTCAAATATAACTTAGGGATTAATTTATTTGTCTTCATTCATTACTGAGTGAGCTCTGTACTTCATTTCTTTTCTGTTTTTTTCTATTCTTGGCTCATTTCTTTAAATTTTTCCTTAGCTGTGAGGCACTATCACTGAGGTCTCTTGAATTTTTCAGTCCTAGAATAGAGACTTCTTCCTTCAACACATAATGAATAATTAAGCTTCTGTTTTAATAACCTTGGAGCCTGGCTTTTATCTCCTATCTCCTTTCATCTCCACATCTCATCATAGTCTTTTGGGGTCTCCATCCTTTGTAATCTATCATCTCTCTTCCAGATGCTCCCTCAAGTCATGTTGGATATTAGTAACCTCACTTGAGAAGAAACTTAAGCTCTGCAAAGTTAAATATTTTGACAAAGGTCATGTGGTCAGTAAGAGGCAGGACTGAAATTGGGGCCTACATCTCTTTGACTTACTAAGCTACAATGACTCACAAAATAAGTTTTATATCCTCATTATTTTTGCATGAGTTCCTGCTAAGTTGCTTCAGTCTTGTCTGACTCTTTGCGACCCTACTGGACTCTAGCCGGACAGGCTCCTCTGTCCATGGGATTCTACAATCAAGAATACTGGAGTGGGTTACCATGCTCTCTTCCAGGGGATCTTCCCTACCCAGAGATGAAACAAGCATCTCTTATGCCTCTTGCATTGGCAAGCAGATTCTTTACCATTAGCATCACCTGCGAGGCCCCTTATTCACTTTAATATTGTGTTAATTAAATTTTTTAAATATACAATTTTATAGAGATAACTTTGAGAATATGCTTACTTCTTTATATCTATAAGAACCTTTCTCCTAATTGAAATTCAATTGCTCTGTGTACCTCTCCAGACCTTATTAGCATCCTATTCTGTTCCAGCCTGCTCATGAAAGTGTCCATCTATTTTCGCACATAGAGCAGTGTCAGAGCATTCACAAAAAAAGTGGAGCTTTTGTTTGTTTCCTTCAGGAAACTGTCCATAATATATCAGCTTGAAACTCCACATTTACCCTCAGCTCACTGTTGCATGATATTTAGTACTAATATTAGTAGCATCACCTATTACATCTCATCAGCAAACACGTATAACTCAATTGCAGCTTGATTTCTAAGATAATTTATGTTAGAATCAACTTGAGAAAACTATCTGATACATTTTATTAATGTTCTCCCTATTTTAACTCCACTGTTGCACTTAAACAGAGAAGCCTGGCTTGCATTCATTCCATGGCTCGCACTCATTGCAATCACTCACATTAGACACTGAGAGGGTAGCTTAGAAGGAAATTGGTATTAGACTGTAAATAATTTTAAGAGATGATCCCTCGTGCACAACTCCTTTCTTAGAAATCCTCAGAGGAAGAAATTATGATATCAGTATCTGTTTCCTAATATCAAAAATATATATTAATTAAATTTAATATTCACCTCATAGACCTTGGGGCTTCCCTCATAGCTCAGTTGGTAAAAGAATCAGCCTGCAATGCAGGAGACCCCAGTTTGATTCCTGGGTTGAGAAGATCCCCTGAAGAAGGGAAAGGCTACCCACTCCAGTATTCTTGGGCTTCCCTTGTGGCTCAGCTGGTAAAGAATCTGCCTGCAATGCGGGAGACATGGGTTTGAGCCTTGGGTTGGGAAGATTCCTTGGAGAAGAGAAAGGCTACCCACTCTAGTATTCTGGCCTGGAGAATTCCATGGACTAATCCATAGGGTTGCAAAGAGTCAGACACAACTGAGCAACTTCGCTTCTCTTCATAGGCCTTATCCTCCATTAGTAAGGTAGTGGGTAACACATCTTATCCCTAGTTATTTTGTAACTAAATACACTTCTGCAATATGTGTGTATATATATATGAGTGTGGGTGCATATTAAAAGGCTTAAAATCTAATATATGTTGATAGTTGCAATTAAAATGTTAAATATTTGCTGACCAAATATTAATAGAATCCTATGATTATGATTATAATTATGAATAGGAGCACAAAGATCCAAAGAGATGCACAATATAACAATGGTCACAAGTATTTAATGAACTGGAAACAGTAATTACTTGTTAAATTTTTACAAGATATAGAATCTTAACTAAAACATTAATCTTTGGCAACAGAATAGGAAACAGAATTGACATGAAATAATTCACTCCATGTTCTTTTCTTTGTACTAGTCTGTCATTTATGATCATAGACTTCTATTGGCATTTCTGTGCTTTCTTCCAAAAATCCAATCTTGTTTTTAAATGGCTTTTTGAAATAAGTTAACTGTATAATCTCAGAAGAGAAAAGAAAATTCTTCAGTACTAAGCTGAAGAAAAACTAATTTGTGACTTTCAGTACGTGTTTTATCTACTGAAATTGTGTTAATTTTAATAGGTTTACCCTTGATGTTAGTGGTTCAGAAATATTTCTTTTAATGTAAATCTTAAATTTGAAATAATGTCATATTAAAACAGTAATAAAAAGAAAAGTCTAATCAGGTACTCATTCAGAATTCCTCTTTCTGCTCATGGCATTCTCTATTTTCTCTGGATGTCCAGTATACCACCACTTTTATTTCCCAATTCTACCTTTAAATCTCTTTTTATTCTTAAAGCTTATTATCATATCCCATCTTTAACATCACTAGAGGATCTTCTAGTGCATTTCCATTTTTAAACATTATTGATTGTTTAAAGTTCATGGAAAGGGTAACACTCCCTCCTTATATAACTAGTCAAAAATACTGAATGCAAATGATAGCGGTCACATCAAATTCCATATGTTTTCAAAATATTTGCTAATTGTGAATATCCTAGTCAGACTATTTAACAACTAAAGCGCTAATTCCCCTTTGATATTCCATCATTTTCCTATTCTGTTCTTTCACTAGGATGCTTAACTGTGCCTCAGAATACTAAATATTGTCAAAATATGTTATTTGAGATCTTAAAATATATAATATTTCAAATTCTTTTTAATATTTTCTAATTTATCACCAAGAAAATGAACAAAGGATTATCATTTCCAGTTCAGTTCAGTTCAGTCACTCAGTTGTGTCTGACTCTGCGACCCCATGAATGGCAGCACGCCAAGCCTCCCAGTCCATCATCAACTACGGGAGTTCACTCAAACTCAAGTCCATTGAGTCGATGATGCCATCCAGCCATCTCATCCTCTGTCATCCCCTTTTCCTCCTGCCTCCAATCCCTCCCATCAGAGTCTTTTCCAATGAGTCAGCTCTTCACATTAGGTGGCCAAAGTACTGGAGTTTCAGCTTTAGCATCATTCCTTCCAAAGAACACCCAGGACCAATCTCCTTTAGAATGGACTGGTTGGATCTCCTTACAGTCCAAGGGACTCTCAAGAGTCTTCTCCAACACCACACTTCAAAAGCATCAATTCTTTGGCGCTCAGCTTTCTTCACAGTCCAACTCTCACATTCATACATGACCACTGGAAAAACCATAGCCTTGACTAGACAGACCTTTGTTGGCAAAGCAATGTCTCTGGTTCTGAATATGCTATCTAGGTTGGTCATAACTTTCCTTCCAAGGTGTAAGAATCTTTTAATTTCATGGCTGCAATCACCATCTGTAGTGATTTTGGAGTCACAAAAAATAAAGTCTGACACTGTTTCCACTGTTTCCCCATCTATTTCCCATGAAGTGATGGGACCAGATGCCATGATCTTCGTTTTCTGAATGTTGAGCTTTAAGCCAACTTTTTTACTCTCCTCTTTCACTTTTATCAAGAGGCTCTTTAGTTCCTCTTCACTTTCTGCCATAAGGGTGGTGTCATCTGCATATCTGAGGTTATTGATATTTCTCCTGGCAATCTTGATTCCAGCTTGTGCTCCCTCCAGCCCAGCATTTTTCATGATGTACTCTGCATATAAGTTAAATAAGTGGGGTGGCAATATATAGCCTTGACATACTCCTTTTCCTATTTGGAACCAGTCTGTTGTTCCATGTCCAGTTCTAACTGTTGCTTCCTGACCTGCATACAGATTTCTCAAGAGGCATGTCAGGAGGTCTGGTATTCTCATCTCTTGAAGAATTTTCCACAGTTTATGATTCACACAATCAAAGGCTTTGGCATAGTCAATAAGACAGAAATAGATGTTTTTCTGGAACTCTCTTCCTTTTTCTGTGATCCAGCGGATGTTGGAAATTTGATCTCTGGTTCCTCTGCCTTTTCTAAAACCAGCTTGAATATCTGAAAGTTCATGGTTCACATATTGCTAAAGCCTGGCTTTTAGAATTTTGAGCATTACTTTACTAGCATGTGAGATGAGTGCAATTGTGTGGTAGTTTGAACATTCTTTGGCATTGCCTTTCTTTGGGATTGGAATGAAAACTGACCATTTCCAATCCTGTGGCCACTGCCAAGTTTTCCAAATTTGCTGGCATATTGAGTGCAGCACCTTCACAGCATCATCATTAGCTGTATATACCATTTAGAATGTAAATTTGAGGAATAAAAGTATGTATCATTGAAACAGAAGAAAATTACAAGATATGTTCTGGTACAAGCTACATGCCCTTTGTTTTTTTATTACTAAATGAAGAGGTATATGGAAATCATTAGGCAAGGTAATCAGCTCATTTAATGTTAGCCACTGTCATTATTATTATTAAAATGTTAAAAGGTATATGTCAGTACAAAGCAAATTTGAATTTTGAAATTTCAAAGTCACCAAAAAAAAAAAAAAATGCTTTTCCTCCCTCTTGAGTTTTTGTCTCTTTTATAGTTTCCTTTAGCCCAAATATTACCAATATGTTTTTCTAAGTACCTACCAAAAGTACAGTTTTGAGTTGTACCTTTTAGGTGAAAAATTTAGTGAAATGTAAAATTCACTTAAAAGTCTCTTTTTTAAAAAAATTTATTTGAATGAGTCAGGTCTTAGCTGCATCATGTGGGATCTTTGTGAATCATGTGGGATCCTTCCTTGTGGCTTAGTAATTGCAGAGCATGGACATAGTTGCTCTGCAACAAATGGGATCTTAGTTCCCAGACCAGGGATTGAACCAATGTTCCCTACATTGCAAGGCAGATTCTTAACCACTGAACCACCAGTGAAGTCCCAGCAGTCTCTTTTTGCAAAAGAGTATTTGGTTATTTTGAATCTGGATGGTCAAAATTATGGATCACAAAAATAAATTGTATTATCAGTCATGTCAATGAAGGAAACTTGAAGCAGCTTGTCACTTAGTATTCTGGACACCTATTCATCCATTTGAACAAAAGAACAAAGGGAATTAGCGCAGTGCGAGCCATCTGTTTTATAGTCCCAGATAATTACCTTTGTTCCTCTTGGTATGCCAAGAGTTTCCTTTATCTCTTTCTTTTGCCTTTTCCTACTCTAATATTGTGTTGTGGCACTAGCAAAGTTGCTTGAATAAAGAGGCCAGTCAATCCATTATCCTCATCAATTCTATCATCTAGAACCACTTTTAACTCAGATGGACCCCGTATCTTATAAAGTCTAATTATATATCCTCTTCAAATTGAAATTACTTCCTAAATCAGATTATCTTTCAAAGAACTGTCTTTCCTTCTTAAGTATCACATATTTTCAGCATGTAGCTTTCATGTAAAAAAGCCATATTTTAATTTTAAAAGTCATTTAAAAATTCAACTATGTGGAAAGTTACTAAATTGTAACTAACACTGGGTCTATACTGAATAGAATGAAGAGGACAGCTGGCAAGGAAGGTATTAAATATTTACTTAGCTGTCACTCCCAATTCTGCCCCTTTTCACCACCCATGGGGAGAAGTTACAGGAAATTTATGTTGAATACAAAATATCAAAAAATGGATTACAAGATATTTGCCTCCTATGATCAACTCATCTTCTCAAAGTCTCCCAATACACAGTTTTGAACTTATGCTCCCACTTTCTATACTCAAATAGGGACAAGAATTAATGCTGAAATAACAGTAATCAGAGCTAAGTGGTTATATTCTAATCCTAGTTAAACCCTTAGTATATGTGCCCTTGGCTAGATCACTCCATCTATTCAGGCAGAAGTTTCTTCATTTGTGAAGAGAAAGAGTTGGACTAAATTACACTATAGATAGTTGTGTTCTAGAGACTCTTAACAAACTGTTTTAGGGCAGAGAAAGGACAAGGTTGGATGAGGATTACATGGTTAAAACTCAACTAGAATATCTGTGCTGTCAACATATTTGGTTTCTTCATATAGTTTTATTGAACATACCAAATGCACAAGTGTGTGTGCACACACATGCACACACACACATGCACTCACACATACATATACACTGTGGCAAAGAAAGTAGCTTGCATCTCTAAGATGCCCTGCTGCTGCTGCTGCTGCTGCTAAGTCGCTTCAGTCATGGCCGACTCTGTGTGACCCCATAGATGGCAGCCCACCAGGCTCCCCCATCCTTGGGATTCACCATGCAAGAACATTGGAGTGGGTTGCCATTTCCTTCTCCAATGCATGAAAGTGAAAAGTGAAAGTGAAGTCGCTCAGTCGTGTCCAACTCCTAGCCACCCCATGGACTGCAGCCTACCAGGCTCCCTCCGTCCATGGGATTTTCCAGGCAAGAGTACTGGAGTGGGTTGCCATTGCCTTCTCCCTAAGAGGCCCTATGTTCTATTATATTTTGTACTAATTCTCCTTATTTTCAGCAGAGACTCTAAGTGTTCATCAAGTAAGGTATGGCTTTTAGGTTCTAAAGGATTTATTAAATTCCACCTCAAACTTATCATCTCTTGAATAAACAAATCAAATCAAGAACTTTAGGATTTACTCATAGGTTTAATTAGTCAAATTAGTCAATTATGGAAAGTGCTAATCATTCTCCAACCTCTTTTTGAGACTTTTCCCAAATTAAATCTCCTGAATTTGAGTAGGAAACCTAAATATGAAAAATTTACTTGCATAAAGGCCTTTCACATAGTGAGAAATAAAGGCAAATTACAGACTGATACATATATACACAGAACATACACCTCACACATACATATACACAAACATGTATGTACACACACACACACATTAGAATGAAGTCTTCTTTTTACCCTAGAGTGATATGGCACTACTTTGGGCCTTTGAGCTCTTATATAACCAAGTTTAAGTTGCTTCTTCAAGAATACTTTGTTCAGTGGTATCACCATCAGCCAATTTTTGTTCCAGATCTACATGGCTCTACAGGAGAAGTTAGCAGTACTTAATCCATGGACAACTAGTGGACAGCAGTCCCAAAAGTCAAAACTACATTCATAATACTAAGATACATCTTTCTTTTACATTGGGTTGAAATTCTCATGCCTGGAGCAAAACCAAACTACAGGTATCTCATTGAGAGTCAACACTATGGCATCAAACTATACTATCATCATCCTGTTCTTTATACAAATACTCAAAAAAATGCTTTAAAAACTCTATTCCAGTGAAGAATTTCCTAAATACAGTTCTAAAAATTATTCGTTGTATTCAGTCTCAACCCTTGAGATCCTTTTAATATTTGTGTGGTGAAAATGGGGTTATATCCCCTACCCTTGCCCCCTCAAAACACCCACTGCCTAACAATATGATAGTTGTTCCAAAGAAATGCATGTGGGCAGTTGCTTGAGTTATGAACTGAAGTGTTGTTCCTTTTTTTTTTTCTTTTTCCATAGAACATCATTTCTAGTGGGAAGAATAAAAACAAATTTTAATTATTTAGATTTAAGTATCAGGCAAATGTTTTCTTCAAAATAAACAAAGTGAGTCTCTCACTTAAAAAACACAACTGTTTGTATTTGCCACAAATTATAAAATTCAAGCTTTCAAGCAAAACTTGTCTTCTCCACCTTGAATTTGACCACTTCCCAATACTCCTTCAGTGAGAATTTTCCAGTTATACTATCAGTGATATTCACTATTTTTTTTTAACACTATGCAATAAACTCTACCAACATTTGGAAGGTCTGCATAACTCACTGAACTAACATTTTTCAAGTGACAAATACATAATGTTAGAGAACCATGCATAGGTAAAAGATCCTTTTAAAGTGCTAGATGGACCAATGGATTTTAAAAGAGTACTGACATTTTGTTGATATGGCTTCACGTTTCACACTGCAACTAACCATTGAGAATGTATCACTTAGTTTTTTAGAATCTACCACGTTTTCAAGAAGTATCAAGGAAAGGAACCTACAATTATGTGAAAAAGCTATTAAAAAAATTTTCAGGTTCTAACTAAATATCTTCATGAGGCCAGAAGTCATTCATATACTTCAATTACAGCAACTTATTGCAAAAGAATTGACAAAAGAGTACATAGTAGAATCCTCAGAATTCTATTGAGCCAGATATGAAATATTTGCAAACACATAAAATAATGACATTCTTCTCACCAATGTTTGAAAATATAACTATTTTTCATCACATATTATGTATATTTACATGTAATAGCCTTATTTTGCCATTTAAAATAAACATTTCATAAAAATTCTGATAAATTATTTTTTAATTTCTAACTCAGATAATATATATAGGTATAATTCAAATGCCTAAAAGAATTTCTGTATACTAAGCTCTCCTATGTGTACTTTTTTGTGTATTTTATTGTTTATTTTATCATCATTTCAAACTGCTAAGGTTATGACTCAATGAAGACCTGACTAATTAGAAAATCACTGCAGATGGTGACTGCAGCCATGAAATTAAAAGATACTTGCTCCTTGAAAGAAAAGTTATGGCGAACCTAGACAGCATACTAAAAAGCAAAAACATTACTTTGCCAACAAAGATCCATATAGTCAACTATGGCTTTTCCACTAGTCATATATGGATATAAGAGTTGTACCATAAAGAAGGCTGAGCACTGAAGAATTGGTGCTTTTTAAGTATGGTGTTGGAGAAGACTCTTGAGAGTCCCTTGGACAGCAAGGAGATGAAACCAGTCAATCCTAAAGGAAATCAATCTTGAATATTCACTGGAAGGACTGATGCTGAAGCTGAAGCTCCAATATTTTGGCCACATGATGTGAAGACTTAACTCAGAAAAGTCCCTGATGCTAGAAAAGATTGAAGGGAGGAAGAGAAGGAGACAACAGAGGATAAGATGGTTGGATGGCATCACTGACTCAATGGACATGAGTCTGAGCAAGTTCCAGGAGATGGTGAAGGACAGGAAAGTCTAGTGTGCTGCAGCCCATGGGGTCACAAAGAGTCACAGATGACTAAGTGACTAAAAAACAACAAGATTATAGTATTATCCTAGGTCTCTACAGATACAGAGCTTTTTGACTTGGTAACAACATCAGATTTAATTATTATACTATGTTATATATTGTTTATATGTTCAACATCAAGAACTTCTCTGAACTATTTCTCTGATATTCTCTAATTTATAATACAAGAGTGAATAGGTGCATTATTTGTCACTACTCAATATTTAGTGGAAACTAAATATGGTATTGGTAGTATACTGATAGTGTAAACCATTTGTACTGATAGTATAAACTATTATGCATCATAAAATTAGTGGAAGAAACAGTACAAATAGTAAAGATATAAAACCTATGCTTGATGGTTTCAAATATAACAAGGAATTTGGGTTGATCCAAAATGACAGAGGCTAGTTGCATATAAGTTGTATGAGTAAAATTTGTTATTAGAATCAATGCACGTAAAGAAGTAGGCTGCTCAAAAACACAATTTCCCTGCCATAACATTAAAAAAAGAAATCTAAGCAAAACTGTCAAAATAAACTTTGTCAATAGTCTAGAAAACAGTCAAATGTTTATAAAAGTCAAGGAAACCCTGAATCAATAAAAATAACATAAAAGTTTGTGGAATTTTTATTGGCCATTACCCCCATCCCCTCATGGTCTTGGTGGCAATCTTTGAGTCAAGTGCCTGCATTTGAAGTATGGTTCTGATTCTAGAAGGAGAAAAGTAGTTCTTATTCCCAAAGAACTGTGCTTGCCTGCTCTAAACTGTCTTAACTAATACAAGCACTCATTTTTGTTATATCTGATTCAGAACATTCAGGGTAGCAAAGTGAATATTCCTCAAAAATGTCTTTAAGCAAATAAACAGGCTATAGCTACATGGGGAAAAAGACACAGTTAAGATATAACACAGAGAACCAAAAGCTGGGAGGGAAAGTTGGAAAACTACTTTTTCTGGAGAATTATGAATTCAAAACATCTGCATATATTGGAGCATTTGGAAATCCATATGCACGCTCTAAAAAGATCTGAAAAGACCCTACGTTTTCACCTCTGGCTAAATTCTAGGCTCAGTACAAGCATGAAGTGAAGGCTAAAGTAAAAATGCAGATGATCTGAAAATGTATCCCAGCACAGGACTAATTTGAAAAGAATGAGAGTGGATTTTTGTCCCCTCTTAAAAAAAAAAAAAAATTTTTTTTCTTTTTCCCCCGCCTGCCCCAATTACTAATTCCTAACATTCAGTGAAATATTTGAAAAACATTAACTGTATATAAACTAAAGAAATAGAGACTTCAGAGACTATTCATTACAATGGATACTGACTTCCCCAATCTGATATATCAATTATCAGTAAAATAATCAGTATATCAGCATCATCAATCTCTTGATCTATTAATCTATATATCACTACATCCAACTACACCAGGATACATTCTTTTCAAATACATGGAACATTCTTCAGAATAGACCATATGTTTGATCACCAAACAAGCTTCAACAAACTTAAAAATATTGTAATTATTCAAAATATGTTTTCAAAATGAGATAGAGTAAAAGTAAAAATCAATAGCATAAAGAAAACTGGAAAAATCACTTGTATGAGGATATTAAGCAAGACACTTTTAACAAGCAGTATTTCAGAGAAGAAATCACAAGGGAGATTAGGAAATACTTTGGGACAGTGAAAATGAAAATACATTTCAAAACAGTGAAGTATTACTAAAAGAGATAAACAACTCCATTAAAAAAGAAAGATCTCAAATCAATAACCTAATTTTGCATGTAAAGAAGTAGATAAAGAACAGCAAATTAACTAGAGTCTAGTAGAAGACAGTAATAAAATATTAGAGTGATTATAAATGAAATTAGAGAATAAAAAATCAATAGAAAGAATCAATAAAAGCAAAAGTTTGTTCTTTGAAAAGAACACAATTGATCAAACTCTACTTAGGTTGACCTTATATAAAAGAAGGAAGACGCAAGTAATAAGTCACTTATGAAACTTGGAGCATTACTAAAATCTTATACAATTTAAAAGGATAATGAGAGAGTACTTTGATCAATTGTGTGCTAACAAATTAAATAACTTATACAAAATGGACACATTTCTAAAAACACCCAAACTACCAAACTGACTCAAGAAGAAATAAGAAATCTGAACAGAGCAATTACTAATAAAAAGACTGAATTCATAGCCAAAAACAACCCAACATGAAAAATCCAGGAACAGATGGCTTTATTTGTAAATGCTACCAAATATTTAAGAAAGAATTAGCTCCAATTATTCTCAAACTCTTCCAAAAGATAAAAGAGGAAGGAAAACTTAATAACTTATACTGTAAGGTTAGAAATATCCTGATCCTAAGCCAAAAAGAATACATGAAAAAAATATTAACATTCCCTAAGAAAACAGATGCAAAAACCTTCAATGAAATATGATTATCAGATGGCAGAATTGTTTTTTTAATTGCCAACCATACTCTTTAGCATATCAAGAGGATTATGAATTATTAACAAAGAGAATTATTTCAAAATGTAAGGTAACCTGATCAAAAAAAAAAAGCAACCAATGTATTGCATTAATAGAAAAAAAGGACAAAAATTGCATTATCATCTCAATTGATGATAAAAGCATTTGAAAAAATTCATTATTTTTTCTTTTTTTTTTCTTTTTTTAAAATAAATTTTTATTTTTACTTTATTTTACTTTACAATACTGTATTGGTTTTGCCATACATTGACATGAATCCACCACGGGTGTTAAAAATGTTTCAAAAACTGGGAATGGAGGGAAACTTCAACAGGAAATAAGGTCTTTATGAAAAACCGACAGCTAAAGTGGTAGTCAATGTTGAAAGCTTTCCCTCATGATCAGGAACAAGAAAATGATTGCCAATGTCACCACTGCTATTCAAAATTGTACTGGAAATTCTAACCAGAATTCTAGCCTGGCAGGAAGAAGAAATAAAGGACAGATAAATTGGAAATGAAGACACAAAACTATGTCTATTCATAAATGTCATTATATCTGACACAATATCTGTCACAAAAATGACACAAATATCTCTCCACTATATGTATAGAAAACCCAAATAATATACAACAAACTTCTATAGTTAATCAATAAATCTGTGTTTACCAACACTCAAAATTCAGTTGTATATCTCTATGCCAGCAATAAGAAGTCAATTATACTTAAAATCACATGCAAAAAAATAAAATACATAGAAATAAATTTAACCAAGGATGTAAAGAATTTACATTTAAGACTATAAAACACTGATGAAAGAAGTTATAGATATAAATAAATGAAAAGACAATTGTTTTTAATAATTGCAAGAATATTTCTAAGTTGGCAACATTACCCAAAGTGATCTACAGATTCAATTCAATCAACATCAGAATCGCAACTCCCTTTGTTGTTGTTGTTGTAGTAGAAATGGAAAAGACAATTCTCAGATTCATATGGAATTGTAAAAGGCTCCAAATAGGGGAAAAAATAAAAGAGAAAACAAAGTTGGAACACTCATATCTTCTAACTTCAAAAGTTATTATAACACTAAGTACTCAAAACCATGATGATACTGGTTAAGGTTAGAAACAGACCAATTGATTAAAATTGCAAATCCTTAAATAAACCAATATAATCAATGAGACTGAATGATAATCAACAAGGATGAAAAAAAAATTCAGTAGGTAAAGAAACAACAAATGTTTCTAGGTGAAATGTATGTTCACATGTAAAAAATAAAATTGTACCCTACCTCACACCATATACAAAAATTAATTCAAAATCAATCAATGCTCTAATTATAGACATGAAAACCAGAAACCTCCAAAAAAAAAAAAAAACAGGTAAATCTTTATGGCTCTGTATTAGTAATGGATTTTTAGATATGATACCAAAATCATGAGTAAAAAAAGAAAAATAAAGTGAACTGCATAAAAATTAAGAAACTTTGTGCATCAAAGGACACTGTCACAAAAGTAAAGATAACCTACAGAAGAAAATATTTGCAAATTATATATCTAACTAGATATTAGTATCTAGAATATGTAACTACAACTCATCAACAAATCACAAAAAGTGATGAAAACATGTTCAAAAGATTTGAATAGGCAGTTCTTGAAAGAAGATATACAAATGGCCAATAAGTATATGAGAAGATGCTCAACATCACTAATCATTCAGGAAATTCAAATTAAAATCAAATGAGATGCAACTTCAGAGCTCTTGGATGATGATCACATAATAAATGGAAAATATCAAGTGTTACTGAGTATGTGGAGAAACTAGAACATATGTATATTGTTGTTGGAAATGTAGATGGTTTGGTTGCTGTGGGAAATAATCTGGTAGTTTCTCAAAAAGTTAAATATGAATGAATTAACATATAATCTCACAATGGTATTCCTGGTATACCCATCAAATTATTGAAATGAAAAAAATTGAAAAAAAAAAAAATCCATGTAAACACATGGTCATTCCCAAGAGCCAAATGATGAAAACATCCCAAATTTCCATCTGTACATGAATGAATGGATGTGACAATGTGGATGGACTTCTAAAATATTATGTTAAATGAAAGAACTCAAACTAAAATGGACATATATAGTTTGATCCCATTTACATGAACTATTCAGAACAAGTAAATTGATAGAAACTGCTAGACCAGTGATCGTCAGGATCTGGACAATTAGAAAATGAAGAGTAACTTATTAGTGAGCACTGGGCTTTCTTTTGGGTGATAACATATTTTGGAATAGACTTGGTGATTACATACATTGTCAATATACTAAATGCCATTAAACTGTTAACTTGAAAGTGGATAATATTATGGTATATGGAATAAATCATATGGAAAAGTAAAATTGTTGGCCTTGTTTGCTAATACTGTAAAATTGCTGATCAGTGCAGTTCAGTTTAGTACTCAGTCGTGTCTGACTCTTTGCAACCCCATGGACTGCAGCACGCCAGGCCTCCCTAAAGGCTGATTTCCTTTAGGATGGACTGCTTGGATCTCGGTTCAGTCCAAGGGATTCTCAAGAGTCTTCTCCAAAGCTACAGTTCAAAAGCATCAATTCACCAGCTTTCAGCTTTCTTTATACTCCAACTCTCACATCCATACATGACTACCAGAAAAACCATAGCATTGACTAGATGGACCTTTGCTGGCAAAGTAACACTTCTGCTTTTTAATATGTTGTCACAGTTCAGTCACTTCAGTCATGTCCGACTCTTTGCGACCCCATGAATCACAGCACACCAGTCCTCCCTGTCCATCACCAACTCCCAGAGTTTACCCAAACTCATGCGCATCAAGTTGGTGATGCCATTCAACCATCTCATCCTCCATCGTCCCCTTCTCCTCCTGCCTAAAGTCTTTCCCAACATCAGGAGCTTTTCAAATGAGTCAGATCTTCACATGAGATGGCCAAAATATTGGAGTTTCAGCTTCAACATCAGTCCTTCCAATGAAAACCCAGGACTAATTTTGTTTAGGATGGACTGGTTGGATCTCCTTGCATTCCAAGGGACTCTCAAGAGTCTTCTCCAACACCACAGTTCAAAAGCATCAATTCTTCAACACTCAGATTTCTTTATAGGTCAACTCTCACGTCCATACATGACTAATGGAAAAACCATAGCCTTGACTAGATAGACCTTTGTAGACAAAGTAATGTCTCTGCTTTTTAATATGCTGTCTAGGTTGGTGATAACTTTCTTTCCAAAGAGTAAGCATCTTTTAATTTCATGGATGCAATAACCATCTGCAGTGATTTTGAAGCCCTAAAAAATAAAGTCAGCCACTGTTTCCACTGTCTCCCCATCTATTTCCCATGAAGTGATGGGACCAGATGCCATGATCTTCATTTTCTGAATGTTGAGCTTTAAGCCAACTTTTTCAATCTCCTCTTTCACTTTTATCAAGAGGCTCTTTAGTTCTTCTTCACTTTCTGCCAGAAGGGTGCTATCATCTGCATATCTGAGGTTATTGATATTTCTCTTGGCAATCTTCATTCCAGCTTGTGCTTCATCTAGCCCCACAGTTCTCATGATGTACTCTGTATATAAGTTAAATAAGCAGGGTGACAATATACAGCCTTGACATACTCCTTTTCCTATTTGGAACCAGTCTGTTGTTCCATGTCCAGTTCTAACTGTTGCTTCCTTACCTGCATATACGTTTCTCAAGAGGCAGGTCAGGTGGTCTGGTATTCCCATCTCTTGAAGAATTTTCTACAGTTTATTGTGATCCACACAATCAAAGGCTTTGGCATAGTTCAATAATGCAGAAATAAATGTTTTTCTGGAACTCTCTTGCTTTTTTGATGATCCAACGGATGTTGGCAATTTGATCTCTGGTTCCTCTGTCTTTTCTAAAACCAGCTTGAACATCTGGAAGTTCATGGTTCACGTATTGCTGAAGCCTTGCTTTTAGAATTTTGAGCATTACTTTACTAGTGTGTGAGATGAGTGCAATTTTGTGGTGGCTTGAGCATTCTTTGGCATTGCCTTTCTTTGGGATTGGAATGAAAACTGACCTTTTCCAGTCCTGTGGCCACTGCTGAGTTTTCCCAATTTGCTGGCATATTGAGTGCAGCACTTTCACAGCATCATCTTTTAGGATTTGAAATAGCTCAACTGGAGTTCTATCACCTCCACTAGCTTTGTTCATAGTGATGGGTTCTAAGACCCACTGACTTCACATTCCAGGATGTCTGGCTCTAGGTGAGTTATCACACCATTGTGATTATCTGGGTCATGAAGGTTTTTTTTCATATAGTTCTTCTGTGTATTCTTGCCACCTCTTCTTAATATCTTCCGCTTCTATTAAGTCCATACCATTTTTGTCCTTTATTGAGCCCATCTTTGCATGAAATGTTCCCTTGGTATCTCTAATTTTCTTGAAGCGATCTCTAGTCTTTCCTATTCTATTTTTTTTCCTCTATTTCTTTGCATTGATCATTGAGGAAGGCTTTCTTATCTCTCCTTGCTATTCTTTGGAATTCTGCATTCAAATGGGTATATCTTTCCATTAGGATGGTCACAATTTTCCTTCCAAGGAGTAAGCGTCTGATGATATCCCAGAAAAAGCAAAATAGGCTGTGAGTTTAGGATCAGAGATCTACACTCCATGAAAAAGTCAAACTATTATCCTCACTTATACAGAACAGTTTTCCATTTAAGTAAGGATGTTTCCCAAGTCTAATTTCACTGATTCCACTTTTTCTAGAAAGGTTTCTTAGCTGGAACTTACATTCATTTGAGCAATCTTAGACCAGGAATAAGAGTGTGAAAAAATAAGCCAAAACAATGAACAAACACTGAAATTTTTCCAGCCAAAATTTCATTTTCCAGAGCAAAGGCAGAGAGTATTATCTTATTTAGTTTAAAACACTATTTAACTTAAGGGCTTTTTTTTTTTTAACAGATACTATATCTTCTCATACCCAATAAATGAACTCTGGAACAAAGTGGCTTCAGTTACACTTCAAAACCAAAGGACTGGATGCTGAAGTCCCTGGTAAAAAACTGCATATTAAAATATCCCCTTTCACAAATGCAGGGGGAAATTTTATGTTAATTTTTTTCCAGGAGGAGGAGCAACTGGATGCAACTCCTTCTCATAAGGAAATTGCTTCATAAGCACTATTTTGATCCCTCATTTTCAGAGGTCAGGCTATTATACCCCTAAAGTAAATATTTCTATTAGAAGCAAGTAAATAAAAATATGACAACAAAGTTAAAGTTATACAGTGACATGTAAATGTTTTTTATACAATGCAGTTTAAGAAAGAAAAAGTTCACTTATATTTTATCATGACTATTTTAGATTTCAGAAAAAAAATTAATAGCTGAAAGAGAATATACATGTGTATTTTTTAATCACCCACTTGTTAATTTTCCCTACCTACTTTTGGTCCCACTTTCAGCTTAATTCATTCTTTGCTTTGTATTCCCTCATAGAAATACACAGAATTAGTTCAATTATTAAAAATAATGAAGGTTCAGAATAAAGCATAGTTCATTTCTCTATTTTTTTTTTCTGATATGATTCTTGTCCATACAGTCTATAGATACAGTATAGACTTTCACTTTTATTTCAAGTTTAAGACAAGTGCTAGAGCCAAAAAGACCTGGAGTAGCAACCCAACTTCCCCACATTCTAATTGTGTGACAGCCAATTTACTGTAACTTGCAAGACTCAGTCAAATAATGTAGAATAAACAAATTAATAGTATCTATTTCATGTTAGTGGTAAGAGCATAAATAATTAGTACATTAAAAGTACTTAAGAAAACCCCTGGTGGGGGAGTGGTCCTAAGATGGCAGAGGAATAGAACAGGGAGACCACTTTCTCCCCCACAAATTCATCGAAAGATCATTTGAACGCTAAGCAAATACCACAAAACAACTTCTGAACACTGGCAGAGGACACCAGGCACCAAGAAAGGCAGTCCATTGTCTTCGAAAGGAGGTAGGACAAAATAAAAAAGATAAAAAGAGAGACAAAAGAGTTGGAGATGGAGACCCGTCCTGGGGAGAGAGTCATACAAGAGGAGAAGTTTCCAAACACCAGGAAACCCTCTCACCGGCGGGTCTGTGGGGAGTTTTGGAATCTCAGAGGACAATGTATCTAGCAGAAAAAAATAAATAAATAAAACCCACATATTACACATCTAACAGCAACTCCCAGCAATGAAATAGCCCAGATGTTCACACTGGCCACCAGCAAGCAGGGCCTGAACAGGGAGGCATGGGCTGCATTGCTTAGAGTAAGGACTGGGCCTGAATGCCCTGAGGGCAATCTGAGGGAGCTAACATGAGATAGCAACCCAAACAGTGAGATAGCCAGAGAGAGAGTGTGAGAGAAAAGAGAGAGAGAGTGAGAGAAAAGAGAGAGAGAGAGAACTTTCCCATGAAAAGCTCTAACCTAAGGCACTGCTGGCCTGCTCACAGAAGAAGGCCTGAGCAAATACCAGAGGAGAGCTAGCCAGCGGCAGACCGGCCCATTCCCCGCCAGAGGCAGGGAGGCAGGGAGGCAGGAGGGCGACAGTCAGAGCCAGAAGGCGAGGGGCAACCTCAATCCCAGAGACTGGATCCTCTACCAAACTGCATGAAGGCTCCCAGTTGCATACCAAGTCTTCCTGGGATCCTAGGTAGTTGACATCTGCCAGGAGGGTTGCAGCTCCCCAGAGGAGATACACAGCACAGTTGAGATGAAGCTGCCACTGTGCACCCAGGAAACCAAGCAGCTGGAAGGAGGGAGGTGATAAGATACACTGCCCACCTGGGGAATGTGCTCCCCAATCACCCGGTCACCTGAGCTGCTCAGACCTGGGAAGGGCACAAAATGCAGGCCTAACCGAGTCTGTGCCTTTGTGTAGTACCCAAGAACCTGAACTTCCACGGCTTAGACCTGGGAAGTGCATGCAACCCAGAGCCCGCCTTAGACAGTTCCCATGCAGAGCAACCTGGAGCCTGTGCAGTGTAGACCTGGAAAGCACACACACTGTAAGCAGGGGCAAACCCAGTGTGGCCCAGACACTGTGAGCACTCCCTACACATGCCAGTGATGTTTCTTTGCAGTGTTCCTCCCTACCTGCAACACAGTTGAACAAGTGAGCCTAAATAAATGATCATCTTCACTCCCTTCTGTCAGGGGGGATGTTAGATTCTGCAGAGACTTGTAAACAGAGGAAGCCAAAATAAACAAAGAAGTGAGGTGAAGTGAAGTGAAGTGAAGTGGCTCAGTTGTGTCTGACTCTTTGTGACCCCATGGACTGTAGCCTACCAGGCTCCTCCATCCCTGGGATTCTCCAGGCAGGAATACTGGAGTGGGTTGCCAACAAAGAAGAGGGAACCACTTTGGAAGTGACAGGAGCAACAGATTCAAACCTTGTAGTTGGCATTGGCTACATTGGAAGGGACCTATAAACCTTGAGAAGTAATATAAGCTGGAACAAAGAATTATCTGAAACTGAACTGACCCCACACTGCCCTCAAAGCTCCAGAAAAATTCCTAGATATATTTTACCATTATCATTTTTTAATGTTTTTTATTTTTTTAATTCTTTATTATTCCTTTATTTTCATTTTAAAAACCTACTATTACCTTTAAAAAAGACCCTATTTTTAAAGCAAATTTCATATATATATATATTTATAACTTTTGCAATTTTGTTTCATTTTTTTGATATTGTATTTTTGAGAGTCTAACCTCTACTCTAGATTTTTAATCTTTGCTTTTTGGTATTTGTTATCAACACTGTACCTTTAAGAATCCAATCTTCATTACGCATTTCTACTTAGGAGTGTGATTACTGCCTTGATTGCTCTCTCCCCTTTTGACTTTCCTTTTTCTCCCCCAGTCACCTCTATCTCCTCCCTCCCTCTTCTCTTCTCTACTTAACTCTGTGAATCTCTTTGGGTGTCCTGGGCTGTGGAGAACACTTAGGGAACTGATCACAGGCTAGACTGGTTTTTCTCCTTTCGACTCCCCCTCCTCTCCTCCTGGTCACCTCAATCTCCTTCCTCCCTCTTCTCTTCTCTATGGGACTCAGTGAACCTCTCTGAGTATTCCAGACTGTGGAGAGCAAATAGGGAACTGATTACTGGCTTGACTGTTCTCTCCTTTTTTGATTCCCCTGCTTCTCCGCCTGATCACCTCTTTATCTCTCCTCCCTCTTCTCTTCTCCATGTAACTCTGTGAACGTCTCTGGGTGTCCCCCACTGTGGAGAATCTTTTCACCATTAACCTAGATGTTTTATCATAGGTGCTTTATGGAGGGAGAAATCTTGAGATTGCTGTAAGAATAAGACTGAAAGCTAGAGGAGGGAAGCTTAAATCCAAAACTTGAGGACACCAGAAAACTCCTGACTCCAGGGAACATTAATAAACAAGAGCTCATCCAAAAGCCTCCATACCTATACTGAAACCAAGCTCCACCCAAGAGCCAACAAGTTCCACAAGACATACCAATAATACATGTCAAGTTCATGTCAAGACATGTTAAGTTCAACAAGACATACTAATAATACTCAAACATTGCAGGAACATAACCCTGAGCATTAAAATACAGGTGGCCAAAACTCACACCAAGCCCAATGAAACCTCAAAACTCACTGCTGGACACTTCATTACACTCCAGAGAGAAGAGATCCAGCTTCACCCACTAGAACACCGAAGCAAGTTTCCCTAACCAGGAAACCTTGACAAGTCACTCGCCCAACCCCATTCACAGGGAGGAGCCTCCACAATAAACAGGAACCACAAACTTCCAGCAGGCAGAAAGGCCACCCGAGACACAGCAATCTAAACAAGATGAAAAGGGAGAGAAATATTCAGCAGGTATAGGAACATGATAAAACTGCACCAAACCAAACAAAAGAGAAGGATGTAGAGTCTACATGAAAAAGAACTCAGATAATGATAGTAAAATGATCCAAAATCTTGAAAACAAAATGGAGTTGAAGATAAATAATCTAGAGACAAGGATTTAAAGGTGCAAGAAAAGTTTAACAAGGACCTAGAACAAATAAAAAAGAATCAATTAATAATGCAATAGTTCAGTCGCTCAGTCGTGTCCGACTCTTTGCGACCCCATGAATCACAGCATGCCAGGCCTCCCTGTCCATCACCAAATCCCAGAGTTCACTCAGACTCACGTCCATCGAATCAGTGATGCCATTCAGCCATCTCATCCTCTGTCGTTCCCTTCTCCTGCCTCCAATCCCTCCCAGCATCAGAGTCTTTTCCAATGAGTCAACTCCACATGAGGTGGCCAAAGTACTGTAGTTTCAGCTTCAGCATCACTCCCTCCAAAGAAATCCGATGCAATAAATGAGATCAAAAGCACTCTGGAGGGAACCAACAGTAGAATAATTGAGGCAGAAGATAGAGTAAGTGAGGTGGAAGATAGAATGGTGGAAATAAATGAAGCAGAGAGGAAAAAAGAATTAAAGGAAATGAAGACAACTTCAAACACCTCTGGGACAATGTTCAAATTCAAATGCCCCAACATTCGAATCATAGGAGTCCCAGAAGAAGATGACGAAAAGAAAGGCCATGATAAAATACTTGAGGAGATAATAGTTCAAAACATCCCTAAAATGGGGAAGGAAATAGCCACCCAAATCCAAGAAACTCAGAGAGTCCCAAACAGGATAAACCCAAGGTGAAACACCCCAAGACACATACTAATTAAATTAGTGAAGATCAAATACAAAGAACAAATATTAAAAGTGGCAAGGGAAAAAACAACAAATAACTCACAAGGGGATAAGGATAACAGCTGATCTTTCAATAGAAACTATTCAAGCCAGAAGGGAATGGCAGGACATACTTAAAGTGATTAAAGAGAAAAACCTATAACACAGATTACTGTACCCAGCAAGGATCTCATTTAAATATGAAGGAGAAATCAAAAGCTTTACAAACAAGCCAAAGCTGAGAGAATTCAGCACCACCAAACCAGCTCTTCAACTAATGCTAAAGGATTTTCTCTAGACAAGAAACACAGAAAAGGGTTATAAATTCAAACTCAAAACAAAAAAAATAGGCAATGAGATCATACTTATCAATAATTATCTTAAATGTAAATGGGTTGAATGTCCCAACCAAAAGACAAAGACTGGCTGAATGGATACAAAAACAAGACCCCTATATATGCTGCCTGCCAAAGACCCACCTCAAATCTAGGGACACATACAGATTGAAAGTGAAGGGCTGGAAAAAAATATTTCATTCAAATGGTAACAAAAAGAAAGCAGGAGTAGCAATATTCATATCAGATAAAATAGACTTTGAAATAAAGGCCATGAAGAGAGACAAAGAGGACACTACACAAAGATCAAAGGATAAATGCAAGAAGAATATATAACAATTGTAAATATATATGTACCCAACATAGGGGTACTTCAATATATGAGGCAAATGCTAACAAGTATGAAGGCAAGAGATGCAAAGAGTCAACATCGAAATTCTAGGAATCAGCAAACTAAAATGGACTGGAATGGGTGAATTTAAGTCAGATGACCATTGTATCTACTACAGTGGGCAGGAATCCCTTAGAAGCACCTGTGGGGGATTCATGTTGATGTGTGGCAAAACCAATACAGTATTGTAAAGTAAATTAAAGTAAAATTAAAAAAAATAAATTACACAAAAAGGGACAGTAAAATAATAATGCAATAATATTAATTGAGCAATTTTGTAAAACAATAATGTACTTTAATCATGAAGAAGTAACTCTGTAAATGTTAAGTGTTGATTAAAATTAGCAAATAACTCTTGTAAAAAATAAATAAATAAAAAGAGGTAATGGAGTAGCCATCATGGTCAACAAAAGAGTCCAAAATGCAGTACTTGGATGCAATCTCAAAAACGACAGAATGATCTGTTTGTTTCCAAGGCAAACCACTCAATATCAAGGTAATCCAAGCCTATGCCCCAACCAGTAACACTAAAGAAACTGAAGTTGAACGGTTCTATGAAGACCTACAAGACATTTTAGAATTAACACCCAAAAAAGATGTCCTTTCATTATAGGGGACTGGAATGCAAAAGTAGGAAGTCAAGAAACACCTGGAGTAACAGGCAAATTTGGCCTTGGAGTACAGAATGAAGCAGGGCAAAGGTGAATAGAGTTCTTCCAAGCGAAAACACTGGTCATGGCAAACACTCTCTTCCAACAGCAAAAAAGAAGACTCTACACATGAACATCACCAGATGGTCGACACCAAAATCAGATTGATTATATTCTTTGCAGCCAAAGATGGAGAAGCTCTATACAGTCAGCAAAAACAAGACTGGGAGCTGACTGTGGCTCAGATCATGAACTCCTTATTGCTAAATTCAGACTTAAATTGAAGAAAGTAGGGAAAATCACTAGACCATTCAGGTGTAAACTAAATCAAATTGCTTATGATTATACAGTCGAAATTAGAAATAGATTTAAGGGACTAGATATGATAAACAAAGTGCCTGATGAACTATGGACTGAGGTTCATGACATTGTATAGGAGACAGGGATCAAGACCATCCCCATGGAAAAGAAATTCAAAAAAGCAAAATGGCTGTCTGAAGAGGCCTTACAAATAGCTGTGAAAAGAAGAGAAGAAAAAAGCAAAGGAGAAAAGGAAAGATATAAGCATCTGAAAGGAGAGTTCCAAAGAAAGGCAAGGAGAGACAAGAAAGACTTCCTCAGCAATCAATGCCAACAAATAGAGGAAAACAACAGAATGGGAAAGACTAGAGCTGTGTTTGAGAAAATTAGAGATACCAAGGATCTTTAATTTAAGGATTTTTATTGTTTGGATCACAATAATCTGGGGAAAATTCTGAAAGAGATGGGAATACCAGGCCACCTGACCTGCCTCTTGAGAAACCTATATGCAGGTAAGGAAGCAACAGTTAGAACTGGATATGGAACAACAGACTCGTTCCAAAAGGAAAAGGAGTACGTCAAGGCTGTATATTGTCACCCTGCTTATTTAACTTATATGCAGAATACATTATGAGAAATGCTGGGCTGGAAGAAGCACTAGCTGGAATCAAGATTGCTAGGAGAAACATCAATAACTTGATATGCAGATGACACCACCCTTACGGTAGAAAGTGAAGAGGAACTAAAAAGCCTCTTGATGGGAGTGAAAGAGGAGACTGGAAAAGTTGGCTTAAAGCTCCACATTCAGAAAACTAAGATCACGGCATCTGGTCCCATATCTTCATGGGAAATAAGACAGGGAAACAGTGGAAACAGTGTCAGACTTTATTTTTGGGGGCTCCAAAATCACTGCAGATGGTGACTGCAGCCATGAAATTAAAAGACACTTACTCCTTGGAAGGAAAGTTATGATGATTCTAGATAGCATATTAAAAATAGAGACATTACTTTGCCAACAAAGGTCATCTGGTCAAGGCTATGGTTTTTCCAGTGGTCATGTATGGATGTGAGAGTTGGATTGTGAAGAAAGCCAAGCACTAAAGAATTGATGTTTTTGAACTGTGGTGTTGGAGAAGACTCTTGAGAGTTCCTTGGACTACAAGGAGATCCAACCAGTCCATCCTAAAGGAGATCAGTCCTGGGTGTTCATTGGAAGGACTGTTGCTGAAGCTGAGGCTCCAATACTTTGGCCACCTCATGTGAAGAGTTGACTCATTGGAAAAGACCCTGATGCTGGCAGGTATTGGGGGCAGGAGGAGAAGGGGACGACAGAGGATGAGTTGGCTGGATGGCATCACTGACTCAACACACATGAGTTTGGGTGAAGTCCGGGAGATGGTAATGGATAGGGAGGTCTGGCATGCTGCACTTCATCGGGTCGCAAAGAGTCGGACACGACTGAGCGACTAAAATGAACTGAACAGGTATGAAAGGGGAAATTAACAGTAACATAATAATAGTGGGAGACTTATTATCCCCACTAACACCTATGGATAGACAAACTAAACAGAAAATTAGCAGGGAAACACATTTTAAGTGATATAATGGATCACTTAGATCTAATTGATATTTATAGGACATTTCACCTTAAAACAAAGAATTTCACCTTTTTCTCAAGTGCACACGGAACCTTCCCCAGGATAGATCACATTCTGGGCCATTAATTTAGCCTTGGAAAATTCAAAAACACTGAAATCACCTCAAGCATCTTTTCTGATCACAATGCAGTAGGATTAGATGTCAACTACAGGAAAAAAAAAAAAAACTATTAAAAATAAAAACATATGGAGACTAAACAACACACTTCTGAATAACCAACAGATCAGAGAAGAAATCAAAAAAGAAATAAAAATATGGATAGAAATGACTGAAAATGAAAACACAACAACTCCAAACCTATGGGATTCAGTAAAAGCAGTGCTAAGGGGAAGGGTCATAGCAATATGAGCTTACCTGAAGAAACAGGAGAGAAATCAAGTAACCTAACTCTACACTTAAAGCAACATGAAAAAGATGAAATAAAGCACCCCAGGTTTAGTAGAAGGAAGGAAATCATAAAAATTAGGGCAGAAATAAATGCAAAAGAAACAAAGGATACCATAGCCAACATAAACGAAGCTAAAAACTGGTTCTTTGAGAAGATAAATAAAATAGACAAACCATTAGCCAGACTCATCAAGAAAAAAAGGGTGAAGAATCAAATCAACAAAATAGAAATGAAAATGGAGAAATCACAACAGACAACACAAAAATAGAAAGGAATAAATTAAGAGACTACTATCAACAACTATATGGCCATAAAATGGACAATTTGGAAGAAATGGAAAAATTCTTTAGAAAGTATAACTTTCCAAAGCTGAACCAGAAATAAATAGAAAATCTTAACAGACCCATCAAAGCACAGAAATTGAAACTGCAATCAGAAATATTTCAGCAAACAAAAGCCCAGGTCCAGATGGCTTCACACCTGAATTCTACCAAAAGTTTAGAGAAGAGCTAACACCTATCCTACTCAAACTCTTCCAGAAAATTGTAGAGGAAGGTAAACTTCCAAATACATTGTATGAAGCCACCATCACCCTAATACCAAAACCAGACACAGATGCTACAAAAAAAGAAAACTAAAGGCCAATATCACTGATGAACATAGATGCAAAAATCTTTAACAAAATTCTAGCAAACAGAATCCAACAACATATTAAAAAGATTATACATCATGACCATGTGGGCTTTATCCCAGGTATACAAGTGTTTTTCAATATCTGCAAATCAGTCAATGTGATATACCACATTAAAAAATTAAAAAAAAAAAACATATGATTATCTCAATAGATGCAGAGAAAGTCTTTGACAAAGTTCAACATCCCTTTATGATAAAAACCCTCCAGAAAGCAGGCATAGAAGGAACATAATAAAACATAATAAAAGCCATATATGACAAACCCACAGCAAACATTATCCTTAATGCTAAAAAATTGAAAGCATTTCCCCTAAAGTCAGGAACAAGACAAGGATGTCCCTTCTCATCACTACTATTCAACATAGGTTTGGAAGTTTTAGCCACAGCAATCAGAGAAGAAAAAGAAAAGGAATCCAGATTGGAAAAGAAGAAGTAAAACTCTTACTGTTTGCAGATGACATGATCTTCTACATAGAAAACCCTAAAGACTCCACCAGATAATTACTAGAGCTAATCAATGAATATAGTAAAGTTTCAGGATATAAAATTAACACAGAGAAATCCCTTGCATTCCTATACACTAACAATGAGAAAACAAAAAGAGAAATTAAGGAAAAAATTTCATTCAGCATTGCAATGACAAGAATAAAATACTTGTGAATAAATCTACCTAAAGAAATAAAAGATCTATATATAGAAAACTATAAAACACTGAAGAAGGAAATCAAAGATGACACATAGTTGGAGAAATATACCATGTTCATGGATCAAAAGAATCAATATAGTGAAAAGAAGTATACTACCCAAAGCAATCTATAGATTCAATGCAATCCCTATCAAGCTACCAGCAGTATTTTTCAGAGAACTAGAACAAATAATTTCACAATTTGTATGGAAATACAAAAAAACCTTGAATAGCCAAAGCAATCTTAAGAAAGAAGAATGGAACTGGAGGAATCAACATGCCTGACTTCAGGCTATACTACAAAACTACAGTCATCAAGGCAGTATGATACTGGCACAAAGACAGAAACATAGATCAAGGGAACAAAATAGAAAGCCCAGAGATAAATCCATGCACCTATGGACACCTTATCTTTGACAAAGGAGGCAAGAATATACAATGGAGTAAAGACAATCTCTTTAACAAGTGCTGCTGGGAAAATTGGTCAACCACTTGTAAGAGAATGAAACTAGAACACTTTCTAACACCATACACAAAAATAAGCTCAAAATGGATTAAAGATCTAAATGTAAGACCAGAAACTATAAAACTCCTAGAGGAAAACGTTGGCAAAACACTCTCTGACATAAATCATAGCAGGATCCTCTATGACCCACTTCCAAGAATAAAGGAAATAAAAGCAAAAATAAACAAATGGGACCTAATTAAACTTTAAAGTTTTTGCACAACGAAGGAAACTATAAGCAAGGACTGCCTTCAGAATGGGAGACAATAATAGCAAATGAAGCAACTGACAAGAATTAATCTCAAAATATACAAGCAACTCCTGTAGCTCAATTCCAGAAAAAATAAGAGACCCAATCAAAAAATGGGCCAAGGAACTAAAGAGACATTTCTCCAAAGAAGACATACAGATGGCTAACAAACAAATGAAAAGATGCTCAAGATCACTCATTCTCAGAGAAATGCAAATCAAAACCACAATGTGGTACCATCTCACACCAGTCAGAATGGCTGCTATCAAAAAGTGTACAAACAATAAATGCTGGAGAGGGTGTGAAGACAAAGGAACCTTCTTACTGTTGGTGGGAATGTAAACTAGAACAGCCACTATGGAGAAAAGTGTGGAGACTCCTTAAAAAAGCTGGAAATAGAACTGCCATGCAATCCAGCAATCCCACTGCTGGGCATACACACTGAGGAAACCAGAATGGAAAGAGACACATGTACCTCAGTGTTCATCACAGCACTGTTTATAATAGCCAGGACTTGGAAGCAACTTAGACGTCCCTTAGCAGACGAATGGATAAGAAAGCTGTAGTACATATACACAATGGAATATTACTCAGCTATTAAAAAGAATGCATTTGAATCAGTTCTAATGAGGTGGATGAAACTGGAGCCTATTATACAGAGTGAAGTAAGTCAGAAAGAAAAATAACAATACATTATAATAACGCATATATATGGAATTTAGAAACATGGTAATGATGACTCTATATGCGAGATAGCAAAAGAGACACAGATGTAAAGAACAGTCTTTTGGACTCTGTGTGGAGAAGGCGAGGGTGGGATGATTAGAGAGAATAGCATTGAACCATGTATATTATCATATGTGAAACAGATCATCAGTCCAGGTTCGATGCATGAGACAGGGTGCTCAGGGCTGGTACACTGGGATGACCCTGAGGGATGGGATTGGGAGGGAAGTGGGAGGGAGGGTCAGGATGAGGAACACATGTACACCCATGGCTGATTCATGTGAATGTATAGCAAAAACCACCACAATATTGTGAAGTAATTAGCCTCCAATTAAAATTTAAAACAAACAAACAAACAAAAAAACACCTGGCATGTAGCAAGCAGATAAATAAATGTTACTTATTAAAATAAATTCTCCTCTGATTATTGTTAAAATCAACATATTAAAATGTGAACTAAATCCATTATTTATCTGATTGGACAACACAAAAATATGAAAACAAATAAGGAAAGCAAATTTGACTTAAAAATAGAAATCCAATGATAAAGCAAAGACAAAAAACATTACTCTGACTTTATTAGTGCCATAGAAAATTGTTTTCCATTTAACCTAAGAGATAAATCTATTAGAAAAGCAACCACAATCCATGTTATCTAGGGAGAAACTGCTAAAATCTGTCATTGTTTTCTCTTTGTCAGCCTGATTATGCCTGGTTAATACCATATTCAAATGTGTTCATCTGTGCTGTTCTTGGAAAAACAAGCAAAGACAATTTAGCTTATGCCTATCAATACAACATATCTTCCTTCTTAATTCAACAAAATAAACAATTTGCATCTTGGTTGATGTTGATGTTTACAAGTGAGTAGTGCAAATCTCCAAATCTGTAAAATATTATTTCCCCCTCATAAAAGCATAATGGGAGACTTTAATCGTTGCTTTGACATTTTAAAACACAGGTCAGATGCTTAAATGACACCTTTTAAATTACAGCTGCCAAGAGATTGCTTGCAACATAATATAACACGACATTTTAACTAACTATAACCAGAAGCTATTATTTTCATAGGACATAATAGTAACTAGAATAAATTCATTTTGAGTTTTTGCATAACAATAACAAATCAGCTGTCATTAGTCCAATAACATACTTAATTTTATCAACTGTTTTCTGGAAAATTATCTTTTTGATAAAGAGGGACAGATTAATCTTTTTAAAGCTTCGTTTCAAAGGGTCAAATCATTTTTTTAAAATTTAATTTCTAAGACAATAGAAAGAGCAAATTCTTTGCTACAAAGCCATATTTGCAGGCACATATCAAGGCAAGAACTTCCCTGGTGACTCAGACAGTAAAGAATCTGCCTGCAATGTGGGAAACCCACATTCATCGTGGGGAAGATCCCTTGGAGAAAGGAATGGCAGCCTAGTCTAGTATTCTTGCCTGGAGAATCCCATGGACAGAGGAGTCTGGCGGGCTACAGTCCATGGGGTTGCAGAGAGTCAGATACAACTGAGCAGCCAACATGCACATCAAGGCAAGAAGATGGACTCGAGTCAGTCTGATATCAAGGTCAAGTTAATCAGTCTATCTGCTGCATATTCTCTGTAAACTAGGCACCTAATTCATCCACATTCTGCTGACCTTGGACTTATTACCTAAAAAACTACTCCATTAAATTGGTGTGTGATAAGTAAATGAGATGATTGTTCACTCTCTTTGGAAAATATACATAAGTAGGTATTTATTCAAAGAAAGGCACTCATCCTTAAAGGCTAACTTCAATTTTTTCTTTTGCTTATTTTTCACAATAGGTCTGTATACATTTCTTGGGTGGCCTCTACTTCCTTGGTTCTAAATTTTGGCTCAAATGAACTATTTGAGCCTAACTTCATAGATCAAATCCTCATCTGACGTTAAAGATTTACCTATCATCATCATCACAGTGGCAATCTCAACCTCTGTAAATTTTCTCCAAAATGGAATCTAAATTTATTGTAAAATTCTTACTATTAGAGATAACTTTTAGGGAAAATAAATAAATTTATATGATGGAAATGGACAGTCCTTATTAAGTTACTGTGTTAGATCACGCAGTGTTCTCATATCTTACACCTTAATGCTTGACTTCTTTTACACTCTGATAGACCTGTGAGGATCAACCCAGGTGCATACCTGGAGAAGAAACTAAAGGGAGAAAAAATTGCCTAAAAGTGAGAGCTAGAGCTAATGATGAAGACACAATTTCAGTACCTGATATGTTTCCTTTAGTCAACCATGAGAGTAAATTAACCTGATGACCCTGTTTTGACACTGACTGATTGCAGACATTAATCAAAGGGCAACAGGCCAGTGCCACTGAAGAACTGGTGGAAGTGTCCACAGTGGTTATTTTAATATGGCAACAAGACTGAAGAGCTTGATGAACATTCTCTACCAAATACATTCTAATTCATAAAATACATTTCTCTATTTTTCCAAACAGGTCAAAATGGGTAATTATTTCCTGTGTGAAACATTTCCTAACCATGTTCACTGTCATTCTGCATATTAAACATATATATGAGACTAGAGTAAATGTATAGCTACCTAAAACTGGTTTCCAGGACTGTAAGCATGAACGTGCACCCATATATTTTGGAGTATAACTATTGATCTTGTGTGCTTGCTAAGTCGCTTCAGTCATGTCTAACTCTCTGCGACCCTATGGACCATAGTCCTCCAGATCTCTCTGTCCATGGGATTCTCTAGGAGCTCTGGAGTGGGTTGTCATGCCCCTCCAGGGGATCCTCCTGACCTAGGGATCAAATCCACATCTCTTAAGTCTCACACACTGGAGGCAAGTTCTTTATCACTAGCACCACCTGAGAAGCCAAATTATTGATCTTATTGTTACCTATTCTGAAAATAAATGTGGGTATTCTTTCTTTTATTAGTGACTTTAGTGCAAACAAAAAGATATGTGGGCTTAATCAACATATCCAAGTAATTATACCCTTTAATCAAAAAAAAAAATGAAAAGTTTTGGTTTCAGAAATAGTTACTTATTAAAGAAACACTTAAATGGTTAACCCACTCTTCAAAAATAATTAGGACTTCTTTTCACAAGACAGGGAAGTTGCTGACAATCTTGGAAATTAAGACACCTGTGTCAAATTACTTCTGTAATAAAATTTGCAATCAAACCAAAATTACAATGAACATGTGTTTCTCTGGTTATAGGCTTGCATGTCTTAGCATTAACCTGCAAAATGTGATGCTATTTTGAGCACAACAGTTTCTAAATCATTTCTTAGACTAGATAATTCCTTGTATGTTTTCTCCTTCATCTACCCCTCAAAACAATTAAATATATTTCCAGTGTAGGAAGGGACAGTGAGAAAGTTTACCAGATTTAGTCTGTTATTAAGCAAGCCACTATCATTAGTTGTTTTATTAGATCATAGATACTACAACTGTAATGAACTTCAAGAAATCACTTCAAATTTTGGCAAAACAAAGATGCCCCTTTTTTCAACAAAACACTTGATATCACAGTGTTACCAAGTCCAATCTGGCTCTCCTCACTACATGACAGGTCAATTTACCAAGGAATGAGATGTTAAGGAAAGGATTAAGACTTTATTTGGAAGGCTGGCCAACTGAGAGGATGGCAGACTGCTGCTGCAGCTGCTGCTGCTAAGTCGCTTCAGTCATGTCTGACTCTGTGCGACCCCATAGAGGGCAGCCCACCAGCCTCCCCCGTCCCTGGGATTCTCTAGGCAAGAACACTGGAGTGTGTTGCCATTGCCTTCTCCAATGCATGAAAGTGAAAAGTGAAAGTGAAGTTGCTCAGCCGTGTGCGACTCTTAGCGACCCCATGGACCACAGCCTACCAGTCTCCTCCGCCCATGGGATTTTCCAGGCAAGAGTACTGAAGTGGGTTGCCATTGCTTTCTCTGGATGGCAGAGTAGTTACTCAAAAAAAAAAAAAAAAAAAAACCCATTTTATCAAGTTCTGGATACCAGGTTCTTTTATAGAACAGGGTGGGGGGTGGTAAATGTGAGGAAGTAAAGTCAAAAGACCATTAATCTTGCAAATATCTCTTAGAATGGTAACCACAGGGAGGGTATGTGTTAATTTCTACCTTCTTGTGGACAACCACATGTGGACAGGATCCTGAACAAAGGCACTTTAGTTTACAATTCAGGCAGAGAGGCAGGGTTCCTGAGGCATGATATTATGTATAAACATTATCCTTTTAGTAACAAAGGTAATGTAAAGCAAAGTGAAGTTGCTCAGTCGTGTCCAACTCTTTGAGACCCCATGGACTGTAGCCTACCAGGCTCCTCTGTCCATGGGATTTTCCAGGCAGTAGTACTGGAGTGGATTGCCATATACCTCTCCAGGGGATCTTCCCAACCCAGGGATTGAACCTGGGTCTCCCGCATTGTAGACAGACGCTTTACCATCTGAGCCACCAGGGAAGTCAAAGTTAAAGCAAAAGAAGCAGATTAAATATGGAGTCAGATTTTGTTCTTCCCAGTTAACAAAAGAAGGTAAGTGACTTGCCCAAGGTCATAGAGCTATAAAATGCAAACAGATTTCTGACCTCCACCTTTGCTGGATGGATTGTTCAAGAGTCAGTCCTTTATTCTAAAAAGTCAAGTGTCCTGCTGAATAATTTCACAATCAGAAGCTTCCCCTCCTGGGTGGATTCCTCTTCCTGTTGAAGGTTACCATCTGTCTGACTGACTACCTAGAAAGCTGAGCCTTCAGGACATATTTGTGAACAAAGTGAAGATTAGAGGGAAGTGTAGCACATTATTCTCTCAGTCACAGGTTTTCCCTTGATGGTCTGTTGTAGCACTGCTGAGGTTAAAAAGAGGAAGGTTCTGTGTAATCAGAGCACTAGTCTGATCACAGATAAACACAAGCATATATGCGTGAAATCAAAAGTCCACACTAATGGTCTCCATGTACATGCTAGCCCTCAGAACCAGAGGTTAAAAAAAAAAAAAAAAAAGTTTTGTTTGTTTTTTGCTTGTTTCCTATCTAATGAGGGAGGCAAGACTAGATAACTTATGGGAGTACTTCCAGGCTTAGGACTCAGGCCACAAACTATTAAATCTTCTGACCTTATATTTCACTCTGCTGTTTGGTGTGAGTCCACCACGATGGTCATGCAGCCAGGATAGTATTTGCTTACTCACAGCTCAAGCAAAATTCCTAACCACCATGATTTCATTTATCTGCTTCATCAGTTTGCATAATCCTCCAATTCCGCTGACGCTGAATTTATAGAGAGTATAGAACACAGGTTGTTTCTGTAATAATACTTTTTCCACTCCAGTATACTGACTACTATTTTTCATTTCATAACATCCCTGCCAAAAATAACAGTGCGATGCAAACATATTCGAACATGTGGTAAACAAATTTGTGTGTGTGTGTTAGCACAGTTGTGTCTGACTCTTTGCAACCTCATGGACTGTAGCCCACCAGGCTCCTCTGTTCATGGAATTCTCCAGGCAAGAATACTGGAGTGGGCTGCCATTTCCTTCTCCCAGGAAAACAAATTTAGCACATTATTAATGTAAAAAATAATTGCCACTTCCATTTGTATAATTAATCTCATATGAAATTAACTCTTTGAGTTGGGGATGTGTGGTTGTTGCGCTCATGTGTAGTTGTGGAAAAAGGAGATTAGAAGATATAAAGATAAGATACAAAGCAGGAGACAGACCAACCACTATAGTACCTAGAAAGTCGTAAGAACTCCATTATCATCTATTGATGTATGAATAAATGAATGAACAGAACACTGAGAGACTGACTCCAGATTTAATATTTGGCATTTTTCCACATGCCAAAACTTAACATTGAAATCAGAGAAGATCTATACTCCTAAAAGACTTTATACTTTTTCTTAGCAGTCTGCCTTATGTGTTTTGCATTGTGTCTGGTGGTCAATAAGTGCTTAACAACAAAAATAATAAAACAAATGGTAGCAGTAGTTCTACACACTATACCAAACACGTCAATTTTATTAGCTCATTTATCCCTGAGAGGTAACACTGAGACAGGCTAAGACCTGGGACCTGATACCCTTTACTGCAGCACTTACACATGGACCAACGTCTTCTCAAGCAACAAAATACAAAAAAACTATAAGGGACCGAAAATAACTGTGTAAATGCCCAGTGTGGACAAACCATGGACAACAAAATACAAAAAGATCAAAAGATCCCAACTGCCACTTCTGAAGAACTAAGAGCAAAAGGAGGGTACTGTGCATATCCCCTGCACACAGTACCACCAAAGGGGTGGGCAAAACACCTAAGTCACCCCTCTGAGCCAAGCCCTGGACCTGAGACTGTCACCCCATATAAAGAACCAGCTTGTCCCCCTTGGGGAGCAAGTGAGCAAGAAAGGGAACCTGTTGCTTGTTTTTGCTCCTCTCTGCTATAGCAGGGGCCCCAGTAAAGCCTTGCCTGAATTTTTTGTCTGGCTTCTTATCAATTTCTATTGATTAATGAAGTCAAGAACCTTGGTTAGTAACAACAATGTAAAGCTGCCATTATGAGTTGCATCCATAATACAGATGAGTAAAGTTAAAGACAAGGTTAAACTATTAGCCAATTTCACAAAACTAGTTCTGTTAGGTCCAGAATTCAAACCAAAGTGTATCTTATATAAACTCTTGCTTTAATAAATGAATAAATGTATGACAAAATGAATGCAACTATCCTGTATTTTTATTACTGGGGCAAGTTGGAAAGGGTTATGCAGAGTGAGTAACCAACTCTATAGGTCTTTGTTATACCAATCTCCCAAAGACACCAAAGTATCACTGTGGCCTCAAAGAGTCAACAACTGGGAAAAGGATACTAGACTCAGACAGAAAAAAAATTCAAGAGAAACACAGAGGCATTTTATGAAACTAATTTCTTCCATCTGGTTAACAGTCACCAATAGAAGCAGTTAAGGCATATCATTCAGTTTGTAATAATTATGTCAAAATTTCTATGTTTAAGTGAAACACTGCACCAAACATAAGCTCATTTTCCTTTAACAAAGATTCTTGGCAACTGGCAACAACTCATAGCCATCACACCACTCATTACACTGACTTGCAGATGCACAAATGAGGCTGTAAGAGACAATTCCTAAGGAGAATGATAGATAAGCCAGTTCTTATCAGGAATGTTTTTTCTGTCTTTGTTTAAAATTCTCTTTCCCTCCTCTTTCCTCTTTCTTGATTCCCTCAAATTCTTTCCTAGGCTCTTCACATGTTAAATAACAACTATGAACTAAATTTTTGGAAAGCTATACATTTGGAACAATGGATATTGCAATTTGTATAATTAACCACAATAACTAGTTGACTAAATGACCCTGTGAAAGAGGTCATTTTATTAATCAAATATTGTACATGAGGAAATAAATTCAACATTTTAAAAGGGTTTGTAAATAACAAAACTGGAATGGGAAGTGAAGTTATAAATACATAGTCTTTAACAACAGGCTGTAACTGCATAATTTGGACTAGCTTTATCTATTCTGGACTAGTTATAGGTATAAGAAATGATTTTTTATAACGCTAAGCCTTATACAGTGACCAGTCTTTGAGCAAGCTAGTTGGGTGGGTTGTAGCAGCATGACAATTTTTTTTTTGTTCCTGGAAGGCAGTTTGTGAGTTTAAAATGTGAGCAGCCTTTCTCTGCCTTCTGTAATAGCACCTACCAAAGAGCAGTAAAATTCCAAGTACTGAAATAAATCCCAGTGAAGAATTAAACATACTGATAATTTACATAATAGAATTCAACCATTTAATATAAAGAATGAAATTTAAAGAGTAATGCAAGAGCAGTTGGAGAGTATCTTTAGACAGAAACTGGGAATGTAAAAACGACAGAGAAAGAAGAGAGGAAGAAATTTGAGGTATCATACTTAGAGGCTTAGCTCATTTTCTTTTGATCTAAATCTCTTTGTCCATCAAATCCTCCCTTCCCACCATCAATACAGTTGGGCTATCTCCTACATAGGGAAACTCCCAGACTCTACTCCCTCATCTCCATTTGCCATAAAAGTCAAATATGCCCCACATTTATTAAAGTAACAATCATAATAAGTCTCTAAGTAGCAATAGAGACCAAAGATCTCCTTAGCATTCCATATATATATATATACATATTTTATATTGCAATGTCCCCAAAATATCTTGTATGATATTTAAACCACAAAATGACTGTGCCATTTGAAAAATGTCTGGTTATGCATTTTTTTATTCCAACCAATGTTAATGTGTCCTAAGATACCATATAAGATTACCCTCTTTAGATATTTCAATGTGAAATTATCATCCACAATACCACCATAAGAGAGTAATAAAGACAGATTACCTGGGGTTAAGAGGATGACTGACATAGTGATGAGTGAGCATACAACTAAAATCACCAGCAGGGCAATAGCAATTCCCTTCCAGTTTCTCTGTGGAGGGCTGTTACTTCCCAGTTCCTACCGAGAGAGAAAAAAAAGAAGTTTCATAATTATACATGCTCCAAGAGAAATGTATTCATAAAGGAATGATTCAGTGCATGGAAGAATCACAGTTTGAAAACTGATTAGAATCCTTTTCCTCTTCAGTGGCTCATTTAATTATTCAAAGGTGCATATATTATAAATGGCTATCTTATGAGGGGCAATCTTACTTCTCCAAGAGATAAACCAGCAGAGCTTTATGCCTGCTGTCCAAAATGTGGATGGCATTAAAATACATTGGCTATAAACACTAGAATGATTGCCAAAATACTCTGCAAAATAATATGGAAATAAAGTGTGCCCATTTACATTTTTCTTGCTATAATGGACCCTACAATGAGGATTTAAATATTAATATTCCTGAAGCAGTATAGACTACTTTTTTAACTGGTAAAGGGGAAAAAAAGATTAGTGAGGGGGAAATAATTCAAAATCCCCCCTCAATGCAGAGCGGTGCACATTAGTCAATGTAAAAAGTCCTCTTTTAACAGTTATCCCACCCCTCATAAAAATCAAGAGGATGTAGTAACTAAATTAAACAATCACTTCCATAGCAGTAGATAACAATATCTTCTCCCCAGGCAGCATGCATGATATTGGCAAGGAGGTATGACTGATAGAGAAGGAGACACTTGAGCATCTTTTACTATATGCACAGTAAAGCTTTTCAGTTTTTAGATCTGTGTTCCATTCTGTGGACTAGAAACATATGAGCATCATTCACCAAAGTAAAGCATAGACCACCTTGATTTGAAATACATGCCAGATGTTCTTTACAATAAAGTTTATAAAACACTAAGTTTCTTGTTTCTTTCTCTCTACCCCAATCCTCAATTTATTTACTCCATTCCCAATAAAACCTTCTTTATTGAAAAACAGTCAAATGATTTGGGGACAAATGAAACAAAACATAAAGGTTTCTAGTTCACTGTGTATACAACAAATGATCCAAGAAGCCCTAGTCTTTCTTTTAAAAAGATAAGTAAAATATGATAGTAAACATTTGACAAACTATAAATGTGTTATTGTGACTCACAGTTTAAAGCACTGAAGCCAATTTTCACATAGTAACAGTGGCACTCAATTCTGCCCTAAACTCTTTGGACTTAAAAACTAGGTCCTAAATAAATGCTAGAAGAAACCATGCATAGAGGGTGTTTTCTTAACGTTTTCCCCTTCTCAGATCAGTAGATTTAGGATTATCTTTCATTCTGATGAACCAAATCCAGCAGAAGACAATTTCACTCCTTTTTTTCTAAAATGGTTCACTCTACACCTCTTGTTCATGCTTATTAATGCTTACTGTTCAATACCTCTATCCCTCCTGCATTTTGGTTAGAATTTCCATTTATAAACTTATTCCATATCAGTTGAGACAGTAGATTATCAAATTATTAGCATTAAAGAAACAACATTGAGCAGAGAGGGCAATGGCACCCCACTCCATTACTCTTGCCTGGAAAATCCCATGGGCGGAGGAGTCTGGTAGGCTGCAGTCCATGGGGTTGCTAAGAGTCGGACACGACTGAGCGACTTCACTTTCACTTTTCACTTTCATGCATTGGAGAAGGCAATGGCAACCCACTCCAGTGTTCTTACCTGGAGAATCCCAGGTACGGGGGAGCCTGGTGGGAGGCCGTCTATGGGGTCGCACAGAGTTGGACACGACTGAAGCAACTTAGCAGCAGCAGCAGCAACATTAAGACAAACAATACAGTTTCCCTGGTTGCTCGGTAGTAAAGAATCTGCTTGCCAAAGGAGGACACACAGGTTTGATCCGTGGTCCGTGAAGGTCCCACATACCATGGAGCAACTAAACTGGTGTGGCACCACTACTGAGTCTGTGCTCTAGAGCCCGTGCTCCACAAGAGAAGCCACTGCAATAAGAAGCCTGTGCATTACAACTAAAGAGCAGTCCTCGCTCACCACAACTAGAGAAAAACCTGTGTAGCAGAAAAGAAAGACCCAGAACAACCAAAAACAAATTAAAAAAAAAAAAAAAGACAAGTAATAGTTGTCCCAGACCAGAAACACTTTTCTGGAATGCAATGTGACTGAAGGTGGTTAGGTCAATTTCTTTGTTAGAATCTGTGTGATGTGATGAACAGTTATTCTCCATAAGAAGGTTCTACTTAAGACTACTCATAGGGCTTCCTAAGTGGCTTAGTGGTTAAGAATCCATCTGACAATGCAGGAGAGACAGGTTCAATCCCTGGGTTGGGAAGATCCTCTGGAGTAGAAAATGGTATCCCACTCTAGTATTCTTGCCTGGACACAGAAGCCTGCTGGGCTACACAGTCCATGAGGTTACAAGGAGTGTCACAACTGAGCTCACATGCACAGGTCAGTTAAGACTACTCAGAAGTAAGAGTGACAGATCAGAGATGCAATGCTCTATATATTAATAGAACCCTGTGCATGTATGCTGGAGAAGGCAATGGCACTCCACCCCAGCACTCTTGCCTGTAAAAGCCCATGGATGGAGGAGCCTGGTGGGCTGCAGTCCATGGGGTCGCTAAGAGTCGGGCACGACTGAGGGACTTCACTTTTGTTTTTCACTTTCATGCATTGGAGAAGGAAATAGCAACTCACTCCAGTGTTCTTGCCTGGAGAATCCCAGAGACAGTGGGCCCCCGTCTATAGGGTTGCACAGAGTCACGACTGACGTGACTTAGCAGCAGCAGCAGCAGTGCATGTACGCATGCTAAGTCACTTCAGTCCCTGATTCTTTGCAACTCTATGGACTGTAGCCCGCCAGGCTGCTCTGTCCATGGGATCTCCAAGCAAGAATACTGGAGTGGGTTGTCATACTTTCCTCCAGGGGATCTACCCAACTCAGGGATCGAGCTTGCATCTCTTACTTCTCCAGCATGGGCAAGTGGGTTCTTTCCACTAGCACCACCTGGGAAGCCCCGAATAGAAGCTAAGATGGGCAAAAAGTTGTGAAGTAATCATCTCAGGAACTAAGACAATGAAAAAAGGGGCAACAAACAATAAGAAGTGAGTATCTTGGCCAAGAATAACAAGCACGGCCACATTTATTAACTCAAGGGGATTTGTAGGAAAAGGGAAAAAAGAGTAACCGTAAGCAATTATAACCGACTGTTCAGTCCAATAAAGGAATCTTGAGAAGGAAATGTCAACCCATTCCAGTACTCTTGCCTGGAAAATCCCATGGACAGAGGAGCCTGGTAGGCTATAGTCCATGGGGTCGCAAAGAGTCAGACACGACTGAGCGACTTCACTTTCACTTTCAAAGAAATCAAGAAGAAATTGCAATTTTATATCTACTGACTGATTTTGATTCACTCTCTGAAACTGAAGGTAAATAACTAGAAAAATGACTTCAGAGTAAGTTTTTTGGTTTTAGAACATGATATAACTATAATATCTACCAAACACTGTCTAACAGTAGTAATAGATATTTTATCTGTTCGGGTACTGTACTGGACACTTTATAATCACAATCTCACAAAATCCTCGCAATAAATAAGTAAAAGTACTATTATTTTGACAAATTTGCACATCAAAAAATGGGATTTAGAGAGATCAATAACAATTACACTCACTGTTAATGAGTAGAATATCTCAAGGTCCAACTCATAAATGTATAAGTTCAGAAACCACGCTCACCCAATAATATGCTGTTCTAGAAGTAAGTATTTCTTGAATCAATCCATAAACCAATAAGTCAAGGAATAATTTGGGCCTCTACATATTTGAAAAATTCACAGTTTTATAAACACTCTTCTGAATTCTGCAATGCTTTCAAATAAATTCATATTTTCCCTAATGACATAGTAGAAAAAAATATACCATTTTAAAAATGGTAAAACATATTTGAGTAAAAAATATTTATCTGGTGTTCATAAAGAGATACACATAAGAATGTCAGGCTCCTCTAAAAATGACCCATCACTACCTAAGGCATCTTTAAGTCCCTGCTTAGGAAAGCAGACTTAATGAACTCTTACTCTCATTCTCTCTTTTCATCCATCTTAAATTCATTACCATTCTAATATTTCTCAATCTTGGTTTCATTTACATCACTTTATTCCACAAAGCCTTTTAATGTCTGTATGTTATCTAAAGAATTAAGTGCAAAAGTGACAGTCTAGAATAACAATTGTCTAAAGCCAAGATGATGCTGTGAAAGTGCTGCACTCAATATGCTAGAAAATTTGGAAAACTCAGCAGTGGACACAGGACTAGAAAAGGTCAGTTTTCATCTCAATCCCAAAGAAAGGCAATGCCAAAGAATGCTCAAACTACCACACAATTGCACTCATCTCACATGCTAGTAAAGTAGAGCTCAAAATTCTCCAAGCCAGGCTTCAGCAGTACATGAACCATGAACTTTCAGATGTTCAAGCTGGTTTTAGAAAAGGCAGAGGAACCAGAGATCAAATTGCCGACATCTGCAGAATCATCAAAAAAGCAAGAGAGTTCCAGAAAAACATCTATTTCTGCTTTATTGACTATGCCAAAGCCTTTGACTGTGTGGATCACAATAAACTGTGGAAAATTCTGAAAGAGATGGGACCACCTGACCTGCTTCTTGAGAAACCTATATGCAGGTCAGGAAGCAACAGTTAGAACTGGACATGGAACAACAGACTGGTTCCAAATAGGAAAAGGAGTACGTCAAGGCTGTATATTGTTACCCTGCTTATTTAACTTATATGCAGAGTACATCATGAGAAATGCTTGGCAGAAGCACAAGCTGGAATCAAGATTGCCGAGAGAAATATCAATACCCTCAGATATGCAGATGATGCCACCCTTATGGCAGAAAGTGAAGAGGAACTAAAAAGCCTCTGGAAAGTGAAAGAGGACAGTGAAAAAGTTGGCTTAAAGCTCAACATTCAGTAAATGAAGATCATGGCATCTGGTCCCATCACCCTTATGGGAAATAGATGGGAAAACAGTGGAAACAGTGTCAGACTTTATTTTTTGCAGCTCCAAAATCACTGCAGATGGTGACTGCAGCCATGAAATTAAAAGACGCTTACTCCTTGGAAGGAAAGTTATGACCAACCTAGATAGCATATTGAAAAGCAGAGACATTACTTTGCCAACAAAGGTCCATCTAGTCAAGGCTATGGTTTTCCCAGTGGTCCTGTATGGATGTGAGAGTTGGACTGTGAAGAAAGCTGAGCACCAAAGAATTGATGCTTTTGAACTGTGGTGTTGGAGAAGACTATTGAGAGTCCCTTGGACTGCAAGGAGGTTCAAGCGGTCCATCCTAAAGGAGATCAGTCTTGGCTGTTCACTGGAAGGACTAATGCTAAAGCTGAAACTCCAATACTTTGGCCACCTCATGTAAAAAGTTGACTCATTGGAAAAGACCCTGATGCTGGGAGGGATTAGGGGCAGGAAGAGAAGGGGACGACAGACGATGAGATGGCTGGATGGCATCACCAACTTGATGTACATGAGTCTGAGTGAACTCCAGGAGTTGGTGATAGACAGGGAGGCCTGGTGTGCTGTGATTCATGGGGTCGCAAACAGTCGGACACGACTGAGTGACTGAACTGTATTGAACTGAAAGCCAAGCACCAGTCTTCTCATCCAACTTGATCTTTTTTTTTTGAGAAAGACTACCCTAACTGCTCAGGTTACCATTTCCAATATATGCGCAGTTACTTCAAACTTCCTGTCACCTTCCCACTCCAAGTTTTTGTCCATCCAATTCCTTTCATATGTATCCAGTTACAGACACTGTCATTCATTCAACATCCTGCTTGAACATCTCTTCTCTTGGAAATTTCTTTTAATTACATAAGCCACATAAAATTTTCCTTCTTAAAAAAAATTCCTAAAATACATTGTACCAAAAGGTTTGAGACCAACTCTGCTGCTTAATAGCTCTGATATTGCAAATTTGCTTCAACATTTTATGAAGCCTTAGATTTTTTAAAAAATCTGAATAACTGCAATAATGATAATTATTTTTACAAGTAACAGATATTAAATTATTCCAACAAAGGTCTTACTTCAATGTACAATAAGTTCACACTAAGTGAACTGCTTAAAATGGTTTTCCTCTGTTCACTGTGCACATCACTCTTTCTCTCTTCTTCAATCTCAAATGCTCCTTCCTTTGTGAAGGCTTGCTTGATCACACTCTATAAAATAACATTCTATACCTCCTTCTATTTCTCAGTTAACTTTATTTTTCTTCCTAGCATTACCATTTTTGGATATATAGTAGGTCAAGTTATATTAAATCATATATCTATAATATAATTTAACCTATTTAAATGTTTATCTGTCTATTCAGCTCTCCAGAATAGAAGTTTCATGATGTCAGTAACCTAGATCATCATGTTTTCTACTATATCCCTAGCATTTTGAACAGCATTTAGCACATATTAGGTGTGCCGTAGATAAGAAATGAATGAATGGCTAAACGATAACAGTTCTGATAATAAGGATGATGATGGTGGTGATGGTAGTGATGCCAATGCTTAAAGTCATGGTTACACACTCATCATATCCTTGTCAAAGTTATCTCCTTAAATTAAGAATCACATCTTAGATAAATTTCTACTCCTTAGGTCACTTAAAATTTCTGGTCCTCTTAGTAGGTGCTTAGAAAACAGTAGCTCAATTAATTAGGAGGTGTAAATGGTTCCTGAAATGGTATAGAGCTACCAAACGGAAAGGGTTGCCATTCCCTTCTTCAGGGGATCTTCCCATCCCAGTGATCTTCTTTGACCCAGGGATTGAGCATGGATCTCCCACATTGCAGGCAGATTTTTTACTATCTGAGCCACCAGAGGAGCCCATATAGACACAGGGTCATTAATTAAATACATATTAACAGTACTTTTAAAAAATGGAGCTACTTGCTACAACAAATTTGACTGCAATTATTTTTAGCTTCATTTATCTGATGCCTGATCCCAAAATATAGTTGCCATTCTTCAGTTTATCTTCTTCTTTTACAATGTCAATAATTTCTACTATTGATAGAAGTGGCCCTAATTGGCTCTGTGTTTCAATAACTTCCTATCAGCCAATACCTGAAAACACCATGCCAGTCCCACAGTTCAGCTATGGTGATGGATAGCAAGCTGTGCTTGCAACATGGTCACCTGGATGCTTTGGAAGTACCACAGAATCAATGTTGGGATATTTAGGATATTAAATTCCCAGGAGAGGTTTGAAAGTAAAAGAACAAATATTTAATAACCCACTATATAGAGTTCTTCTGGAACTCAGTCATCTAGTGGATAGATGGGTCAGCTAGAACATGTGTGAACAGTGCAAATAATACCAAGTGTTGTGATGGTTTAGAGAGGTTTTGAGCAGCAGGCCAAACTAAACTGGATCTATAACTTAACTATTTATGTTGTATTTACTGCCAATCAAATTTACCCTTTAGAAAACAGTTTAGTTTATACGGATGTCCATAGGTTACCTGAATCCAAATGCATTTTTAACTTGTTCAAGTACAAAGGAAAAAAGACTAGAAATCATAAGCAGAAATTATCCAAGATTTATATACATCATGTGAAATGCAGGGCTGGATGAAGCACAAGCTGGAATCAAGATTGTCAGGAGAAATATCAATAATCTCAGATATGCATATGACACCATCCTTATAGCAGAAAGTGAAGAAGAACTAAAGAGCCTCTTGATGAAAGTGAAAGAGGACAGTGAAAAAGTTGGCTTAAAGCTCAACATTCAGAAAACTAAGATCATGGCATCCGGTCCCATCATTTCATGGCAAACAGATGGGGAAATAATGGAAACAGCGACAGACTTTATTTGGGGGGGGGGAGGGTCCAAAATCACTACAGATGGTGAATGCAGCCATGAAATTAAAAGATGCTAGCTCCTTGGGAGAAAAGTTATGACCAACCTAGACAGCATATTAAAAAGCAGAGACATTACTTTGCCAACAAATTCCATCTAGTCAAAGCTACGGTTTTCCCAATAGTTATGTATGGATGGGTTAGTTAGACTATAAACAAAGCTGAGTGCCTAAGAATTGATGCTTTTGAACTGTAGAGTTGGAGAAGACTCTTGAGAGTCCCTTGGGCTGCAAGGAGATCCAACCAGTCCATCCTAAAAGAAATCAGTCCTGAATATTCATTGGAAGGACTGATGCTGAAGCTGAAACTCCAATACATTAGCCACCTGATGCGAAGAACTGACTCATTTGAAAAGACCCTGATGCTGGGAAAGATTGAAGGCTGGAGGAGAAGGGGACGGCAGATGATGAGATGGTTGGATGGCATACCAACGCAATGGACATGAGTTTGAGTAAACTCCGGGAGCTGGTGATGGACAGGGAGGCCTGGCTTGATGCAGTCCATGGTGTCACTCAGAGTTGGACATGATTGAGCAACTGTACTGACTGATATATAATTTCTTTGTGCAAAGCAAAAATAAAAAAGACCAGCAAAGCCAACTTTCTAAAAATTAAGAAAAAGGAATATAAATGTATGGGTATGCTCAGTTGCCAAATTGCTTCTGACCCTTTACTACCCCAGGAACTATACCCTGCCAGGCTCCTCTGTCCATTGTTTTTCCAACAAGAATACTGGAGTGGATTGCTATTTCCTTCTCCAGGTGATTTTTCTCACCCAGGGATCAAATGTGCATCTTCTGTATTAGCTTGCAGATTATTTACCACTCATCCACCTGGGAAGTCCCAAAAGAATATAAATGTATATAATAAATATGTCACTAACTCAGTGGACATGAGTTTGAGTAGGCTCCAGGAGTTGGTGATAATATTAGTAATGAATATTAGTAATGAAAATATAACCATAGATATTATTTTTCATACTTAATTGTAATGTAATACTGATAATACCACTTCTTAAAATTGCCCATTATGCTTATAGACATTCACAAGTTTCTAATTTATCATTCTTCTACAATTAAAAGACTGTATGTCATGTAAAGTGCATAGTTTTGGTAAATGACCACAAGTTATATATTTTTTCAAAATGATATCTCTTACAGCTTTGTGTTCCAGTGTACATGAGGTGGTGTTGAGCTAGTGCTACTCATAGTGTGACCTACAGACCACAGCATCAATATAACCTGGAAATATTAGAAGTACAAGGCAAGAGTCTTTATTGCTATTTGCTTTATTATTTTAAAAACATTCTCATTTGGTTTTATTTGTTCACCATTAATTTGTTTATAAAAGAAGTAGTGATTATCTCAATTGTAATTTGGCATTCATCACTCCCCGATAATTATGTTTGTTTGTGACACACGTCTACATGGATCACCATTAAATTAGAAACAAAACAAACATGACAGCTATCAGCAATGTATTTTTCAGTAATATTTTCACAATATCATGATTCATAGGTTTAGCAGATCTTCTAAGATTCTGAACCTGTTTAGACTTCAAAACCACAAGTAAAACTGTAAAACATCAATTAAAAAAGCAAACAAACAAATCTGGTATCAGCAAGATGGCAGACTAGGATGCCCCAGCCCTTCATGGAAACACCAAGTAAACAACAATGGACTGATGAAAATAGCATTATAGGAACTCTAAACCAGCTAAGGATCTGTAGCAACCAAGCGAATGTCCAACCATGAAAGAGCCATATTTAAAACGGCGGGATATGTCATGGCATGTCTGAATGCCCTATTTCCCTCGCTGGCATAGTACAGTATGCTCAGGAGGAAGGGACTCAAGTCCCAGTTCCTTTCTTCAGATAGAAAAAATGAGTGGGAGTTGTTTGCATGCTCTGGCCTATCTGTGTGCTACCTGAGGGACTGGTTTCTGTCTTGCCTGACAGAAGTAGCAGCAATAGCTTAGATATCATGTTGAAGGCATGGAAGGCTACAGAGGCTTCCATGTGAGTGAAAACTGCAGGTCTGCAGACAAACAGAATTTGAGGAAAAGAGATTATTTGCTTAGAAATAAACTATAATCCTGAACACCTTAAGAAAAAGCTAGGGTGAAACCCTTAGAGAAATCAAGACAGTTTAAAAGAACCATGTATACTGGGAAGTTGTGGGAAGTGGGAAAGGGAAAATGTAGGGGCATGCAAACACAGGTATAGAGAAGAATAATGCAAAAAAAAAAAAAAAAAAAAAAAACCTGAGAATATGTTGAGGTTTCCTGCTGAACTGATTAGAGAACATCTTCCTCTGCAAAAATCCAGTCTCTAATGACTGGAAGAAGTGGCTATTTATTCAAATGCCTAGTTTTAAAGAAAAGAACACAGGCTTACAAAAAAAGAAAAAGGGAAACATGGTACAGTCAGAGAACAAAATATATTTCTTGAAATTAACTGTAAAATAACAGGTTCTGGACTTACTACAGAGAGACTTTAAAACAGCTACTAGAAACATGCTCTATGAGCAATAGCAATGGTTTTCTCAGCAGCAAATTTGCAGACCAGAAACAGTGGGATAATATATTTAAAGCACTAGAAGAAAAAGTTGTCAACCAGAAAATTCTATGTCCAGCAACAACATTCTTTGAAAATGAGGGTAAAATTAAGACATCGCCAGAGAAATAAAAGGTGAAAGATTTCAATGCCTCTAGATTTGCCCCACAAGAAAGGCTAAAGGGAGTCATTCAAGCTGAAACAAAAGGAACAATAATTTGAAGTCAGATGAAAATGCAAAGCAACCCATAAGGGTAAATAAGAAGACAAACACAAAAAATAGTATTACTGTAATTTGGGCTACTAATTCCACACTTTACCTTTTTATAGAATTTTAAGACTTCCCTGGAGACTCATGGTAAACAGTTCAGTTCAGTTCAGTCACTCAGTTGTGTCCGACTTTTTGTGACCCCAGGAATCATAGCACGCCAGGCCTCCCTGTCCATCACCAACTCAAGGAGTCCACCCAAACGCATGTCCATTGAGTCAGTGATGCCATCCTGCCATCTCATCCTCTGTTATCCCCCTTCTCCTCTTGCCCTCAATCTTTCCCAGTAGCAGGGTCTTTTCCAATGAGTCAGCTCTTCACATCAGGTGGCCAAAGATTGGGGTTTCAACTTCAACATCAGTCGTTCCAGGACTGATTTCCTTTAGGATGGATTGGTTGGATCTCCTTCCAGTCCAAAGGACTCTCAAGAGTCTTCTCCAACACCACAGTTCAAAAGCATCAATTCTTCAGTGCTCAGCTTTCTTTATTGTCCAACTCCCACATCCATACTTGACCACTGGAAAAACCATAGCCTTGACTAGACAGACCTTTGTAGGCAAAGTAATGTCTCTGCTTTTCAATATGCTATCTAGGTTGGTCATAACTTTCTTTCCAGGAGTAAGTGTCTTTTATTTCATGTCTGCAGTCACCATCCATAGTGATTTGGGAGCCCAGAAAAAGAAAGTCAGCCACTGTTTCCACTGTTTCCCCATCTATTTCCCATGAAGTGATGGGGCCAGATGTCATGATCTTAGTTTTCTGATGCTGAGCTTTAAGCCAACTCTTTCACTCTCCTCTTTCATGTTCACCAAGAGGCTCTTTAGTTCTTCTTCACTTTCTGACATAAGGGTGGCATCATCTGCATATCTGAGGTTATTGATATTTCACTCAGCAATCTTGATTCCAGCTTGTGCTTCCTCCAGTCCAGTGTTTCTCATGATGTACTCTGCATATAAGTTAAATAAGTACGGTGACAATATACAGCCTTGATGTAATGTACTCCTTTTCCTATTTGGAACCAGTCTGTTGTTCCATGTCCAGTTCTAACTGTTACTTCCTGACCTGAATACAGATTTCTCAAGAGGCAGGTCAAGTGGTCTGGTATTCCCATCTCTTTAGTTTTCCACAGTTTATTGTGATCTACACAGTCAAAGGCTTTGGCATAGTCAATAAGCAGAAATAGATGTTTTTATGTAACTCTCTTGCCTTTTTGACAATCCAGCAGATGTTGGCGATTTGATCTCAGGTTCCTCTGCCTTTTCTAAAACCAGCTTGAAACGGGTCACGTATTGCTGAAGCCTGGCTTGGAGAATTCTGAGCATTACTTTACTAGCGTGTGAGATGAGTGAAACTGTGCATTTAGAGCACTCTTTGGCATTGCCTTTCTTTGAGATTGGAATGAAAACGGACCTTTTCCAGTCCTGTGGCCATGGCTGAGTTTTCCAAATTTGCTGGCATATTGAGTGCAGCACTTTCACAGCATCATCTTTGAGGATTTGAAATAGCTCAACTGGAATTCCATCACCTCCACTAGCTTTGTTCATAGTGATGCTTCCTAAGGCCCACTTGACTTCACATCCACAATGTCTGGCTCTAGGAGAGGGATCACATCATCGTGATTATTTAGGTCATGAAGATTTTTTCTGTACAGCTCTTCTGTGTATTATTGCCACCTCTTCTTAATATCTTCTGCTTCTGTTAGGTCCATACCATTTCTGTCCTTTATTGAGCCCATCTTTGCATGAAATGTTCCCTTGGTATCTCTAATTTTCTTGAACACAGCTCTAGTCTTTCCCATTCTATTGTTTTCCTCTATTTGTTTGCATTGATTGCTGAGGAAGGCTTTCTTATCTCTCCTTGCTATTCTTTGGAACTCTGCATTCAGATGCTTATATCTTTCCTTTTCTTCTTTGCTTTTTGCTTCCCTTCTTTTTCACAGCTATTTGTAAGGCCTCCTCAGACAGCCATTTTGCTCTTTTGCATTTCTTTTCCTTGGGGATGGTCTTGATCCCTGTCTCCTGTACAATGTCACGAACCTCCGTCCATAGTTCATCAGGCAGGCTGTCTATCAGATCTAGTCCCTTAAATCTATTTCTCACTTCCACTGTATAGTAATAAAGGATTTGATTTAGGTCATACCTGAATGGTCTAGTGGCTTTCCCTACTTTCTTCAAGTGTGAATTTGGCAATAAGGAGCTCATGATCTGAGCCACAGTCAGCTCCCAGTCTTGTTTTAGCTGACTGTACAGAGCTTCTACATCTTTGGCTGCAAAGAATATAATCAATCTGATTTCAATGTTGACCATCTGGTGACGTACATGTGTAGACTCTTCTCTTGTGTTGTTGGAAGAGGGTGTTTGCCATGACCAGTGTGTTCTCTTGGCAGAACTCTATTGGCCATGATGGCTACTCCATTTCTTCTAAGGGATTCCTGCTCACAGTAGTAGATATAATGGTCATCTGAGTTAAATTCACCCATTCCAGTCCATCTTCATTCACTGATTCCTAGAATGTCAATGTTCACTCTTGTCATCTGTTTGACCACTTCCAATTTGCCTTGATTCATGGACCAACATTGCAGGTTCCTATGTCATATTGCTCTTTACAGCATTGAACCTTGCTTCTATCACCAGTCCCATTCACAACTGGGTGTTGTTTTTGCTTTGGCTCCATCCCTGCATTCTTTCTGGAATTATTTCTCCACTGATCTCCAGTAGCATATTGGGCACCTACCAAGCTGGGGAGTTCCTCTTCCAGTATCCTATCATTTTGCCTTTTCATATTGTTCATGGGGTTCTCAAGGCAAGGATACTGAAGTGGTTCACTATTCCCTTCGCCAGTGGACCACATTCTGTCAGACCTCTCCACCATGACCCATCTGTCTTGGGTGGCTCCACAGCACGGGCGGCTATGATGGCGCAGAAGCACCCCACGTCCAGGCAAGGAGCAGCGGCTGCATTTTGCTGGATCAGCCATGAAGAGATACCCCACATCCAAGGTAAGAGAAAACCAAGTAAGATGGTAGGCACTGAGAGAAGGCATCAGAGGGCAGACAGACTGAAACCACAATCACATGGTAAACAATCTGCCTGCAATGCAGGAGACCCAGATTCAATCCCTGGGTTGGAAAGATCCCCTGGAGAGGGAAATGGCAACCCACTCCAGTATTCTTGCTTGGAGAATCCCCATGGACAGAGGAGCCTGGCAGGCTACAGTGCATGGGGTCACAGAGTTAGACATGACTGTGCCACTAACGCACACACACATAGAATTTGAAAAACAAAAGCATAAAGATTGTCTGTGTTAATTGACATACAATATAAATTTGTAATTGTTATCATTTATGTAAAGTAGGAAAGATGGAACTGTAAAAGAGTCATTTTGATATCTGTCTCTATTTGGGAAGTTATTGTTTAATGGGTATGGAGTTTCAGTTTGAGAAGACAAGTTCTAACGGTATATGTTAATATAGGTTGCACAATGGCATGAATGCACTTAATACCAGTTAGAGGGGTACCACTCTTATTACCACTGAGAGTAGTATACTTAAAATTTATAGTGGTACACTTAAAAATTATAAGTTTATGTTATGCATATTTTGCCACAGTTTTAGAAATGTACATGATAGCAGCAGATATATTAAGTGACTTTAGAAAGTTTTAGTGTCCAAAGAAAGAAAACCACATAACTTTGCTGTAGGGCATCTAAGATCACTTGAAGGATGTAGGAATCACTGAATTGCTCTTAAGCAAGATTCAATATGGAAAAAGAAAAATGTTCATTTTCCTAAACTAAAAATTTAAAGCAATCCCAGAAAAACAAACTCTAAAAGAACTCTTCCCTTGATCTGATAAAATTACTGTGAATTAGTCTGGAAAAATAATCATTTGAAGATAGAATGCTTTAAAAAAAAAGAAAAGGAAAAATTATGATGCATGCTGGATATTATATGTAATATAAACCTGTACTAATAAAAAAACTGATATTAGAAGAATAGAAACATTAATGAAAATTATATTTTTAAAAAATCCATGGACACACATATTGACAAATTGTTTAGACTTTGACCCCAATTTCTCATTATACCTTCTTTCTGTAAGAAGGCCAACTGGGGCTTCACATGAAACCTAGATGAGATGACTTCATGGTCTTTATGGTGCCAAATCAGACAGTCAATTTTTCCATTATTTTACACAAATTCGCAGCAGCAACCTAAACCATTAACCAACACATCCCCCCAGGAAAGTCTTTCCTGTGACACCACACTCTCCAAATGTTTTATCCTCCATCACGAGCTACTTCTCCATTTTCTTTACTAGTTTTTTCTTAGACTTAACTTTAAACTCTGGAGCTCCCCTAGGCTTGGCTCAGGCCCACTTTTTTCTGCTATATGAACATAATTTCTAGTGAAAGCATTTAATGGCATTTTATACCATTCAAAGATTTTTAATTTTATACATTAAATATTTAAAATGAATGTATGGACAAGCTTATTAAAAAATTGATCTCTAAGAAAACAGGTAGCTAAAGGCATCACATATCTTTCAAGCAGCCTAGCTTTGCCCTCTATATGTACAACATCTTTTCATGTATCATTGTTACTTCCCTCATAGCTCAGTTGGTAAAGAATCCTCCTGCAGTGCAGGAGATTCTGGTTCCTTTCCTGGGTATAGGCTCCCCACTCCAGCATTCTTGGGCTTCCCTTGTGGCTCAGCTGGTATAGAATCTACCTGCAATGCAGAAGACCTGGGATTGACTCCTGGGTTGGGAAGATCTCCTAGAGAAGGGAAAGGCTACCCACTCCAGTATTCTAGCCTGGAGAATTCCATGGACTGTTTAGTCCATGGAGTCCCAAAGAGCTGGACACAACTGAGTGACTTTCACTTTCACATGTATCACCATCACTTGTCACTTGAAGGACTTACTGCTTCTCAGATTTATGAAATTCACATATGCAGTTTTACACAATTTTTTTTCTACTTTTCCCATGAGAATTCCATGTTAGGTAAAATACTTACTTTGATCAAAGGATTTACATCTCTCAAAACTGAGTTTCTTATTAAGTTATTTACATTTACCTAGTTAGAAAGTTCCTTAGCCCTAAGTGCAGTCCATGAACCAGCAGAGTCTAAAGTTGACCTTTAGATGCTGCTGAACATCATCTGAAAGCATGCCTGAGATAAAAAGTATTTAGCCTATTTCTGGACCTGCTGAATCTCCATGGAAGGCCCAGTCCAACAATGTCTTTTAAAAAGCTGTCCTAGTGATTCTGCTGTTTGCTAAAGTTAGATAAACATCCCTGAGTTCAGTGCTACTCAAAGAATGGTAGTGTCACCTCTGAGATAGTATAAATCCAAATTAGTCAGCTCCATCACAGACTTACTTGAGTTTCTGTCTCCTGAATAATTTTTGTTTTAACCAGCTTCCAGAAGATTCTTGTGCACAGTAAAGGCGGAGAATCTCAACTATAGAGATTAAGTCCTAGCAATACAGTTCTGAAACTATTAAAATGATGTAACTCAACCTCAGTAAAATTTGGTGAACATGTTATTGGTTAGCAGCTTTGGCATCAGTATATCTTGATTTTAAATTCCAATTCTATAATTACCAGTTCTATTAACATATATGATTGACCTAATATTTTATAATTATGAATCCAACAGATAGTGCCTAAGACACAATGGTCACTTTTATTATCTTCTTCCTACCAAATCTTGTTTCAATCTCAATTGAGTTCCACCTCATCTGCAAGTGAGACCATTACACACTCATCTTTGCATCCCCTACTGGTATGGCACATAGTAAGTGTTCACAACTATTGGAACTGACCGACTATGCTCAGCTTTACGCTTTAAGAGCAAAGAATAAGGTCTTTAATCTCTAGGGAGTCATCCCAGCCATTTGAGAACTAGGAGATGAACTAGCTATCTGTCTCTGTAATCTAAAGAGAAAAGACACCCCAGGAGAGTAGTTGTTGGCTCATCTCTGGAAACGTATGTTTGTGGTTTAAAGACCACTAAAAGAATCTCAGTGATCTACAAACTGGGATCAACAGTCCTAAAGTTCTGGGATTCATTAGTCAGCATGAGTAGCTAACAAGGCAGACAATCATCTTTGAGTGTGATTTCAGCTGAGAAGGCTGCAAACATCATCTTTTATTAAGTTTTCCCAAAGTTCCAATATTTTAGCAAACTATCCTCTTGCATATGAGGATGGCAGTTTAAAGCTAGTCATTTATCATTGTATCTGTGATGCCCAGCACAATTTTTGATACATGGTGGACCTACCCACATATTTGGGGGATGTGGGACAATACTTTCACTTTATCTTGCAGTTACTTTCAGAGTTACAAATCTTAATTTTCAGTCCTATTATATCAACAGATATAAAACTACTTTTATATCAAAGTGTGATATAAAACTAACAACAACAGATTATCCATGTTTAATGTGGAGTATTTGTCATAGAGAGAGACAAAAGAGTAAAATCTAGCAACCTGGTCTACCCACTTTACCTGTGTGACTCATGCTTAGCTTAGCTTAGCTTTCATTTTCTTAGACATCAGACAGAAATAGCAGCCTATGTCCAAATAATGCCACTGGACACTGTCTAATGCAGCCAGTACTTCCCAAAAATCATCTCCATTTTTCTGTCTCCTAGATAAAACAGCTTTGCTTTGCTACATATACAACAGAAGTGACATTACAAATTTGCATATGATATCTGAGAGCCTTGAAAGAAATCATGCAGGTAAAAATTATTTATAAACTTTTTGTGCTGTATTAAATTTTGTAACCACCTCTAATTTAAATTTTAAAATTGTATGTAACTGTTCATGAGTATTAACTGTCATTGAATCAGGAAAAGCAGTTCCTTTGAAACAGACAGTTTTATAAAACTTTCGTAAAGTCTTAATGAGCATATACATTTTTAAAGTTTCAGTCTATTGCAAGGACAGATGTCAGCTTATATTGGATGATGGATGGAAAGAGAAAGAAAGGAAAGAAGGAAGGGAGGATTATGAGGAATTCAGATGAGTTTATTACCTTCAAATAAGTGACAATCTGCCAATCTAGTTGGGGAGATCAACAGATTATTAAACAATAGAAGAAAATAACACAAAATATTCTTAAAAAATTAATACTGCAGTGTAAGAAGCTGAACTTGATAGGAATCCAGAGAGGAGACCGCCTCCGCAATGGTGTTAAATATTAGGTATACTAAAGACCAAATCTATTTCGACCCTTTCCTAGCTTAAGAAGACTTGGATCAGGAGGAGCTTATAGGTGAAAGACAGAAAAAGTTCACCTCAGGCTGAGGGAGAACCTATTCATTGTTAACTCTTGGGTTGAACGCGGTGTATTTAATCGGCTTCCTTTTCTAATGGTTAGTTAAAGATTGCTATTGTCCCAGAGTCAAATAAGATTCCAAACAAAGGTTAAGAAAATAGCACCACTGGCAAAGCCAGACTGCTTGAAAAGAACAACTGGTGCTGTAGCTACAAGCCAAGTTCAAAGCCAGCATTATTAATTTGCTCTATATAACACAGCTCACCTTTAGCTGCTGCTGAGCATCTGGGGACAAATCTGGCAATTCACCAGATTTCCTTATTTGAACTGGACTTCTATATCACTAGCACCAAATTACCAGCCAAAAATCTTCCCAGTAAGTCTGTCTGCATTGTGTGGGATCTGGAAATCGCTGCCCTCCTCAGGAACAAGTGTCACTTCTCAATTAGGCACAGAAGGGGGAGAGTCAGTGGCGAGGAAGAATTCTCTTTCAGTAGAAAAACCTTTGGGGTCTTCATGTGTGTGCTCTGGGGCTCAGACATGTCCTACTCTTTGCGACCCCATGGACTGTAGCTTGTCAGATTCCTCTGTCCAGAGGATTTTCCAGGCAAGGATACTAGAGTGGGTTGTCATTTCATTCTCCAAGGGATGTTTCCAGCTCAGGGACTGAACTCACATCTCTTGTGTATCCTGCATTGGCAGATGAATTCTTTACCTCTGCAGGATTCTCAGCAGTAGAAAATAATTGAATAGTTTAAATAGAAACAGACACATTCAACACTGCTCACAACTTGATTTTTTTTCACACATTTATTTATTATCTATTATTTTTAACCCTGAAAAAGTGTAATGAACTTTGAAAATTAGGCATTTTATTGTTAAAATTTTCAGTTCTGCCCTTTAAATGGCAAGAATGGAGGTATAGCCAATTTTTTCCCCCAAACTGAAACATAGGATTTGTGTAGGAAAAAATCTTTCTAATTCTTCCTTCACATGTAGAAATTTAATATCATAAAAAGGCAGTTACAGCTAGAACACCAATTTTACAACTTTTTCTTGAAAAAAAGAACAGAAATCAGGGAAATAGAGCAGAACAGGAACTAAATGTGCTTTTAATTAGTTTTATTGCTTTTGCCATTAAAATGTTAATAAGTATCATACAGGTATTTTAAAAGGAAAGAAATAAATTATATTTTCACTATGCTAACATTCTTGTCCTTCTTTTAATTGGAAATGTTAAGAATATGTGTTTATTTCAGCTTCTCTATTGCCCTGTGATGGTTATGCCCAATTCTAACACATATATACTCTACGTACACATCATGCAATGAAGAAATAAGAAATTAACAAAGATGTGGACCTTTTAGTTAAATCTGCAGTAATGTGGTATCCTGGATATTTTTCAGAAACCCCGTGGACCAAGAATAATTAAATAAATCCAAGGTAAATTACACTTCATCTACATAAGTATGCATCATGCATCATCTGTGCTCTGCTTAAATGAGGACGTCTCTGGCTGAAATTTGTGTGCGGATGAGTAAGGCAATTACTTGCCTCAAAGCCAGTCAATGTTTCTATTCATGTGCTGAAGAGAGTCTTTTTCTCCCCTGGTCTGTGAATACAGTAGTCAGTATCTACAGCCTTCAACAGAATGTCCCCTCAGTACTCTAGTTATAAACTGACAATCCCCCAATCTCTTTCAAAAGAAGTTTGCTCTAAATGTTCATTTTTCCAGAATTACTGGAGAGTTTAAAACTAAATTTGATATTTTTTAAGTTTTGCATGTCATATTTTCATTCTCCAAGAGATATAAAGGACTTTTCCTGGTGGCTCAGGTGATAAAAAAATTTCCCTGCACTGCAGACGACCCAGGTTTGATCCCTGGGTTGGGAAGATCCCCTGGAGAAGGGAATGGCTACTCACCCCGGTATTCTTGCCTGGACAATTCCATGGACAGGAGCCCTATGGTCTACAGTCCACGGGGTCACAAATTCAATCAGCTTTAAGTCTGTGTTGGGGAAGAAATGGGCAGTGACAATCCACCTACCAGGAAAAGATAACCAACTTCCTGTCTGTCCCTCTGGAAAACCATCACTGCTTTGGCCACATGATAGACATCATCAACTCAATTTCTTGTGATATTTATTAGCATACAAAAAGCATTCTGGGAATTTGAGGGTGCTTAATAGATGTCTCAAACCAATCATAAGTTCTCTCTTCATAAAATATGTTGATGTAAGGATTCTAAGTTACTAGTCACAAGTAATAAGCTTACCAAAAGAGACCCATGTCATTGCTCATTTTGTTAAGTTTTTTAGAAGAGATTTTTGAATATAAATTTAAGAACAGTTATTCAACAAAAAAATGCTGTAAGTACCGTTTTGGAGGCTCTCTTCCTCAAAAAAGCAACAAACTAATGGGGATAAGGCAGAGAAAATAACTCTCCCAGATTTAAATTTGTAAAACCTAATACAAAATACATGGGCTTCCCTGGTGGCTCAGTGGTAAAGAATCTGCCTGACAATGCAGGAGACACAGGTTTGATTCCTGGGTCAGGACGATCCCCTGAAGAAGGAAATGGAGACCCACTTCAGTGTTCTTGCCTGGGAAATTCCATGGACAGAGGATCCTAGTGGGCTATAGTCCATGGGATCCAAGAGAGTCAGACATGACTTAGCAACTAAACAACAACAACAATCAAAATATATACAATTTACCTACTAGCATACAAACTCCAGGGATCTTGTTTCTTTTTTCACTGTATCCACAGTACTAACTTAAGAGCCCGATGCACAGTAAAACTTCAACCTATATTTGGTAAATAAACAATTAAATCTCTAAAACTAGAAGCATGTTTTTTTTCCAGAGATCATCCTCCTGGTTAATGTATGCTCACCCATAGTGATGGCCTTGTTGGTCTCTCTAGAATGATCCATTGATGCCCCCAGGTTTGCATGAGGCCCCCTTCCATGTTGGCACTTTGGCTTACCCTGATGGTAGCACTTATTAAATTGCATCTGATGGTCTAGTTTTATATGTCTCTTCCACTAGACTATTTTCTTTAATCAACAAACATTTATTGAATGGGGGTAGGGTGGATGATTTGCTTAGAATCCACACTTCTAGTGGTTTTGAGGGTCTTCCTTTTCAGAAAATGCATATATCTTTTCCCCCAAATTTACTGAAATATAACTGACACATAATATTGTATAAAATTTAGGTATACCAAGCACTAATTTGATACACTTATGTACTGTGAAACAATTGCCACAGGAGCATTGATTAACACTTCTATCACCTCATAAAATTAACATTTCTTTTTTGTAAGAACATTTAAAATCTACTTTCTTAGTAATTTTAAAGTCCAATATATTATTGTTAACTCTAAGTTATTCATCTTATAACTGGAAGTTTATTCTCTGACCACCATTGCTCCATTTCCTCCACACTCCCCCTGGTTACTACTCTTATTTCCATAAGTTTGACTTGTTTAGATTTCACATATAAGTGATATCATATAGTATTTGCCTTTCTATCTCTGACTTATCTCATGTAGCATAGCCCTCAAGGTCTATCCACATTGTCAAAAATGGCAGGATTTCCTCCTTTCTCAATGCTGAAAAATATTCCATTGTATGTACATAACTATACCCTCGTCTTTATCCATTCATCCATGGACGGACACTGGTTGTATCCATATCTTAGCTAATGAGATTAATGCTTCAGTGAATATCTGCTTGAGATCCTGATTTAATGTTCTTTCACATATTCCCAGAAGTGGGATTCCTGAATCCTACAATATTTCTGTTTCACACTTTTTGATGAATCCCCATACTGTTCTCCATAGTGGCTGTACTAATTTATTCCTGCCAAAAGTGCACAAGGGTTCCCATTTCTGTACATCCTCATCAACACTTGTTATCTCTTGTCTTTTTTGATATCATTCTGATAGGTGTAAAACAATATCTCAATCTGATTTTCATTTCTGTTCTCCTAATGATTAGGGATGTTGAGCATGTTTTCCTGTACCTGTTAGCCATTTGTATGTTTCCTTTGAAAAACTGTCTATTCAGGTCCTCTATCCACTATTCAATCAGATTTTGGGTGTTTTTTGTTTTTGTTTTGGTTTTGGTTTTGCTATAGAGTTGTATGAGTTTCTTACATATTTGGAATATTAATTCTTTATAAGATATAAGATTTGCAAATAATTTGTCCCAAGGAAAAATATGTTTTCTTTATTATAGTTTTCCATGGTAAAAAAATCCTTATCTGGTTTCCTCAATTTGGCTGTTAAAAGGAAGATAAAGGATATAAAAAAAAAGTACTTGATGAAAGCCAGGGCTTGCTCCTTCATCACAAACAGAGATTTACAGATGTCTGTACTGATTCAGACTCGATGATTAAACATGAACTTTCATAAGATCACCCAGGATATATGAATCCAGCATAACTGTCCTTCTCCTCACCTTCTTTTTCTCTCCTTTTAAAAGATCATTTCTAAATCTCCATTTGACCTCTCTCCTCTTACTAGATGCATTACTCTAATGATGTCTGTGCTATAAGTTCCACAGTTTCTGAATAGCTCAACATTTCCTTTTATTCTTCCCTTTCCAGAAGATTTTCTGTACAACATAATGGTACCACAGTAAATTTAGGGAATAAAGAAAAATACTGCTTTCTTGTGGTTGAATCATAAAAACAGAACTGGCCCCAGTTTGTGAAGAGCAACACCACCTATATTCTGCCTAGATTGTTATAGGTAGAGAAGTTGTTCAGCAAACAGAAAGAGGTAATATGCAGGAGTGCTCTCCTAGTTAGTAACTGTGATCCCCTAGACACAAAAATTCCTATTGAAGAAATGAATGTATAAGAAAATACAGGGCTAAGATTATCAAGTATCTTAAATTTAAAAACAATTTTCCTTGCTCTGGTTTCATGTTCACCAAGCAACTTCTAGATGTTCATTTAACTTCCCTGAAAAGTCTGTCAATAAGGACAGAAAGGCTTGACCAAACTGATCCAAGTCCTACATGCTGCAAGGTCATTTTTCTAGATCAATTTATACCTTAGCAATGTGGTTTCTTTGCCAGTCTCTATGCTGTTGTTTCATACGAATCCACACCCAAGAGGTAGATGCATTTAATACGATTTTAAGCATCAGTATATCTATTCCTCAAACCTGAGTAGCAGATCTTGTCTTTAGGTGAATCCATCAAAATAAAAGGAATGTTATGAGAAATGAAGATCAACCAGTTGATTTCACTGGGTGACAGTTCAACCTGGTGTTCACTTGTCTTTCAAACTTTCATAGTAGACATATATCATAGATTTAGTTATCATTCTCAGTAAGGTATTTATCAACATCCCAGCCTAATATACATAATATGACAATGTTCAGATCATCAGTAAAATAAAGTGCTTCAATTTGATACCTACATGTTCAGCGGATACAGCAAACAATCTTTTGGTAAAACAATAACCAAAAAATATATTATACCTGTAATCCACTAAGATTATGCTCCCCAAATTTTGCTACACATCACTTTGTAGATCCCAGCAGCATGGCAAAGATATGGTAAGATGCAGAATAAATTCAAAATCCATTCACAGAGAATCCATTCTACCTGAACATTTGATGTATACAAGTTTTTTACCTAATGAATATACTAAGATATGCTGTTTTAAAGTAAGTATGATTTATCATGGAGAGCAAAAGCTATATGATATGTTTTAAAGACAATAATTTAAACCTCAAAGATATTTCAAGAAGTAATCATATTCAGTCTGTAGCCTTCCTTGTTACTATTTAGTAGGCAAGTTTGAAAAATGCTGCTCTAAAATAAGATCAAAACAGTTTACACTATATATTATAAATACAGTGTATACAGAAATACCAGGCTGGATGAATCACAAACTGAAATCCAGATTCCCAGGAAAAATATTAACAACCTTAGATATATAGATGATACCACTCTAATTGCAGAAAGTGAAGAGGAACTAAACAGCCGCTTGATGAGGGTGAAAAAAGACAGTGAAAAAGTTCCTTAAAATTCAACATTCAGAAAACTAAGATCATGGCATCCAGTCCCATCACTTCATGCAAACAGATGGGGAAACAATGGAAACAGTGACAGACTTTATTTTCTTGGGCTCCAAAATCACTGTGGATGGTGACTGCAGCCATGAAATTATAAGACACTTGCCCCTTAGAAGGAAAGCTATGAAAAAACCTAGACAGCACATTAAAAAACAAAGACATTACTTTGCCAACAAAGGTCCATCTAGTCAAGGCTATGGTTTTTCCAGTAGTCATGGATGGATGTGAGAGTTGGACTATAAAGAAAGCTGAGCACCGAAGAATTGATGCTTTTGAACTGTGGTGTTGGAGAAGACTCTCGAGAGTCCCTTGGACTGCAAGGAAATCCAACCAGTCCATCCTAAAGGAGATCAGTCCTGGGTGTTCATTGGAAGGACTGACGTTGAAGCTGAAACTCCAATACTTTGGCCACCTGATGCGAAGAACTGACTCATTTGAAAAGATCCCAATGCTGGGAAAGATTGAAGGCAGGAGGAGAAGGGGACGACAGAGGATGAGATGGTTGGATGGCATCACTGACTCAATGAACATGAGTTTGAGTAAACTCCAGGAGTTGGTGATGGACAGAGAGACCTGGCATGCTGCAGTCCATGGGGTCACAAACAGTCAGACATGACTGAGAGACTGAACTGAACTGAACCCCAAGAAATTTGGGTGTGTTAGAGAAACCAGAGACAAACTTACTGCATGTACGTAATTATCGATGTGTCATGACTTAAGGAAAAAACAAATGTCTTTCCCCAAACATATACTGTATCAATTTAGAAAGATTGTAATCCTGTATCAGTGCTATCTTTTGGTTTAGGCTATTTTCAACTTTCTCAAGGCTATTTTCAACTTTGATCTCATCTCTGCTTTAGTTTAGGTCTCAAATACATGCATCAACCTATATTCTTGAATGGTTTAGTAAGATTTGAGCCAGTCTTCACATATGGATCCTGTATGCCCAGAAGCATTACAGTAGATCATATGACTTCAGGAAATTTTCTGCCAAATTCCTTTTGTATCAAAAGTATGTCAAAACTGGATACTCTTGATCACACACACAGTTATTAAGTCCAGGATTCCAACAAACTCAGAAGAATATTGGGCCTTCAGAGAGCACTGTTTATAAAAGTCATGATTATCAAAATGCTTTTTAAAAAAAATAATTTATTTTTCAACTATTCTTACCAGAATAGACTTGGATTTTCTTACCATTGTCTTAGGAACTTCTACTTTCTTACCCAATATTTTATTATTACAATTTTTAAACATATAAAAAATTTGGAGAAAATGAAAAGTGAATAGCTACATACCCAGCAGCTAGATTTCAGAATTATTAACTTGCTCTTTATGGAATTAACTTTTTTGGTGAAATTTACATAGAGTAAAATGTACAAATCTCACATGAATCAAGTACCAGTACTTTTCATTTGCCTTGATAATTATCTCTTTTAAATTTCATTGAAATCTCCACAGATCCTACCCTTACTCCATTTTCTGATATGAACACACTGGGACTTGCTAATCCCTTGTTCTGTTTAAACACATCCCTAATAATTTCATGAATGCTGAATTTATAGTCCTATATTTTCCACCTTTCCAGAGTAAAGAAATCCAATTATTAAAAATGTAATCATTTCTCCAAGATCAAAAATACATACTTGAATTTGTATTCCTGAGTATTTCAGTAAGAACTGAGCAAGCTCTCATATAGAGAGGTCTTGTACACACGGAAGCAGGAAATGTAAATTTGATAGACTGCCACTGCCCATCTGGTTTGTAACAAATCAGTGTCGTCTGACTTCAGGAAATTTTTTCAAAAGGATGTGGGCACTATAATTCCTTTGCTCTCAGAAAAGGAAAGACAAAAAAGAAATGAAAGTCACTCAGTCTTGTTTGACTCTTGGCAATCCCATGGACTATATAGTCCATGGAATTCTCCAGGCCACAATACTACAGTGGGTAGCCTTTCCCTTCTCCAGGGGATATTCCCAACCCAGGGATCAAACCCAGGTCTCCTGCATTGCAGGTGGATTTTTTACCAGCTGAGCCATGAGGGAAGCCCATTGCTATCAGAATCACATTGATACTGGCTACCTTTTCAGTGATCTTATTCATTTTTCATGGATAGTAAAAACAACAGTAAAATGACCATCAAAATAATGAGCATTTTTATAGAGCTTAACAATAAACTTCATTCTCTCCTTCTCTATACTCCTTCTCTCTTTGCTCACTCTCATCACCCCTAATCCATACCCACATCTCCTTCCTCCACACACACCCTTTATTCCTTTCCTTAAATTCTATTATAATTGCCATTGTGAAGAATGAGTCAATACTGGTTCAATGTTCAGCCCTCTGCTTATATACATATATATATTTTCACTTTAAACTTCACAGGTCACTAACACAGAAAAATAAATCATATTTAATAACTTCAATGTGAAAATGATGTGACTCTACATATATATCATAAAAGGAAATATAGTTAAACTTGTGTAAATTTAACAGGATCTCAGGAAGAATTAAATCCTGTTTCCCTTATTTAGAAGCAAAAATATTAGCACAAAAATTGCATCAGCCAAAAATCTCTCCAAATATTATTAAAAGTTATTGCTTTGTAAACTTTAATGATGTTTTCACACCAGTGTTAGAACCCATAATAACTCTTTCTCAGAGAATTTTATTAGAAAAATAAAGCACTGGGGCTGTTTCCTCCTGGAGTAATGAAAAAAAGAGCAAATACAAATAAATAAGTAAAGACTATGATTTAAAACATAACAGTTTATTTATTAGAGCTAATGTAAAAGATTCCCTAAATAATATATGGAAATGTAAGTTCAGCATACAGCATGCATAAAAATTAACATACATATGTTAACTTGTGAAAAAGAAATAAAGGCAATAAAGAAACTACAGATAAAGAAAATGCTTCATTAACTACAATGGGTCATTACTTTATTTCCATTTATATTTTAATCACAAATTGCAACTGTGACTACAGGGCAAAGAGAAGCAGTTATAATGTAATTACATATGGAAACCTCAAAGCAAATTGTTCTTGGGTTTTATTTGTAGCAATTGTAGCTTTAGGTACAAGACTCTGAGACAGTAGAAAGTAAGGCTCTTTTTTCCATTCCAGAAAAAAGAGAGAGCCAGAAAGGAGGACTGACCAATTTGACAATGTTTTTTGCTTGCTGAGATCAATCGATCTCTAATCCACCAAGTGGGGTACTGCTTACATGCTTGAAATGAAAAGGGTTTCATCTAACAATGGGATGCTTTTCTTCATTGGAGGTCTATGTAGAAAGGTCACCAGTGTACTTGCACATGTTCCAAAGAATTTTAAAAATAAGTCAACACATATATAATTATCTCTCTTACTATACTTTCAATTTATTCTCTACTGTATGTTCTCTACTACCTGCATCCATTTGTAAGGCCTTCCCAGACAGCCATTTTGCTTTTTTCCATAGTCTAGTCAAGGCTATGGCTTTTCCTGTGGTCATGTATGGATGTGAGAGTTGGATTGTGAAGAAGGCTGAGCGCCAAAGAATTGATGCTTTTGAACTGTGGTGTTGGAGAAGACTCTTGAGGGTCCCTTGGACTGCAAGGAGATCCAACCAGTCCATTCGGAAGGAGATCAACCCTGGGATGTCTTTGGAGGAATGATGCTGAAGCTGAAACTCCAGTACTTTGGACACCTCATGTGAAGAGTTCACTCATTGGAAAAGACTCTGATGCTGGGAGGGATTGGGGGCAGGAGGAGAAGGGGACGACCGAGGATGAGATGGCTGGATGGTATTACGGACTCGATGGACGTGAGTCTGAGTGAACTCTGGGAGATGGTGATGGACAGGGAGGCCTGGCATGCTGCGATTCATGGGGTCGCAAAGAGTCGGACACGACTGAGTGACTGAACTGAACTGAACTGAATTGATGGGGTCGCAAAGAGTTGGACATGACTTACTGACTGAAGAATAAGGTGATATGCGAAAGAGCAGTGGTTAAGAAACTGGGTGTCACTGTAGAAAGACATGCACCCAGGACTCGCTGTGCTATTTATCTAAAGTTATGGCTAAGTTTCTGAAGCTTTGGTCTCTCCATTCACACCTTCAGAGTGTTGCTGTGGGGTTTAAATGAGTTAATGAGTTTTAAGCTCCGAGCACAGAGCCAAGTATGTTATGGCATACATTTAACTATTGTGATAATTAATTACAAGTCTACACTTCAGATGTTAAAACGCAATGAATAGGAAACATCACTGAGAACCTAAGAATTTGATATAAATGGGCTATGGCTACAGTTTGGAAGAAAAACTACATTTTAAGGGAAATAAGAATAAAGGGAAGTGATGTAAAGGATAAAGTAGAAATTAATGTGACATTGATGACAGGATGGCATCACCAACTCAATGGACATGAGTTTGAGTAAATTCTGTGAGTTGGTGATGGACAGGGAGGCCTGGCGTGCTGCAGTCCATGGAGTCACAAAGAGTTGAACACAGCTGAGTGACTGAACTGAACTGAACTGAATGTGACATGAACATTTAAACCCATTGGTCCTCCGTCACTGGAGCCTATTCCTTTGTGTGGTACCCTGGACAGGGAATGTTGTTGCCTGCCATTCTAGTAAACAAAAAAAGATGCCCACCATCCCACTACTAGGAAAGCTCTATATGGCTCAGACAGTAAAGAATCTGCCTGCAGTTCAGGAGACCTAGGTTCAGTCCCTGGGTTGGGAAGATCTTCTGGAGAAGGGAATAGCAATCCTCTCTGGTATACTTGACTAGAAGATTCCATGAGCAGAGGAGCCTGGCGGGCTACAGTCCAACATGACTGAGGGACCAAGCACCAAAGTACATCCTACTTCTATACTGGATCAAATCATTAGTCACTACAGCTGGCCATCAAATCTACCTGCTGGGGGAATTCAGGATGGAGAAAAACAGGAAATACTCTGTGCTTTGGATACTTGCCCTAGATAGCTGAGATGCACACCTAAGAAACAACTTCAACGAGCCCCAATTCTTGCATCTTTCTCATACAAAGAAAAGTACTAAAATTATTAACTTGAGATGTCTGTTCTTTGTGAATAGCATTAATCTTTTTATGTCCAATTACATTTTTTTTTCCCAGAAAAAAACTCCTATATAACCTGGGTCATTCCTTACCTCTCTGGAATAGTTCCTCAGGGCTATCTTAGAGGACATCTCTGGGATATGATTTTCAGTATGATCTCCAAATAAACTTAACTCTCAAATGTTAGGTTTTCTTCTGTCAACATACATTAGAGGTACAGGTTTACAAAATATACATTTTAACTTGTAGGTTTACTTTGCCTTGAACCTATTTCAGAAGCATCCATTTCCTATAGAAACACTGTAACATGGTTTTATTCTAACAACAAAAATATATTTACTTTCTCTTTCCCACTGAGCCAAAAGCTGGTATGTCCTATTTTATTATAACTGATTAACATATTTACAGCACAGATAATACCATGTACCATTAATTAACAGTGCAGGAAAAATTACTTGGTGCCTAAAGGTCTGACAAGTTAAAATATTAGGTCTTATTTTTTTACTTACTAAGGCCACTCAGAGATACAAACAAAGAATTCACAGTGCTTTCAAAAGATAATGCATTAAAGATAAATTGATAGGCTCTCTCTGTTCAATTGGTTTAACAGAAACACGACTATGTTAAACAAATGTGGGTGTTATAAAGAACAGGCTTATTGTGAAAGTAATTTTCACGTGTCACCAAAAATTAATAGGGTAGGTAGTTAACAGCCATGATTACATAGAAACTAAGCAAAAACTTTCAGCACATTGATCTAGATTCTCCTTCTTTCTGTGAATTCTTTACTCAAAATTGATGAAAACTTTGATACTGAAGAGAAAATGAGAGTAATTTTGCTCATAATTAAAAGACAACCACAACTCAGTATCATATGCATACACACTCAGGGTGTGTATCTCTATTTTTAGAGATTGTCAGACTGATCAGAAGTCAAGGCTGGTTATTCGATCCTTCCCTGATCCAGTCAATGGCACCTTCAGACAGAATTTAAACACTAAACTTCAATTAGTGTTTAACTAGATTGATTAATCATCAAAATCTCTAATAAAATTGTACCATATACTTCACACCTAAGATAAATAAGCACGAGTTATTAAGAGTGACTATTTATTTGAACTTAAAACAATGTGGCCAACATAAAACAGTAAATAATAAACACAGTTAAAAGAGTTAACATGAAGGGACTTCCCTGGTGGTCCAGTTGTTAAGAATTTGCCTGCCAGTGCATTGGACATGGGCTCAATCCCTGGTCAGGGAACAAAGATCCCATATGCTGCCGGGCAACTAAACCCTCACACTGAAACTACTGAGCCGATGTACTCTGGAGCCTGCATACTGCAATTAAGATTCCATGTGAGGCAACTAAGAAACTGATGCAGCCAAATTAATAAATAAAAACAAAAATAGCATGAGGAGAGTCAGTCAACATAAAATTTCAGCAGCTAGTTATCAGTTCCTCATTGCTAGAATTTCAAAACTGTCCATCCAAAAAGGTAATGTTCTGTATCACAGATTTTGTCATTCACTAATTTAAGTCTGATTATAAAGTTTATTAGTTCAGTTCAGTTTAGTCGCTCAGTTGTGTCTGACTCTTTGCAATCCCATGGACTCCAGCACGCAAGGCCTCCCTGTCCATCACCAATTCCCGGATCTTACACAAACTCAAATCCATTAGTCGGTGATGCCATCCAACAATTTCATTCTCTGTTGCCCCTTCTCCTCCTGCTTTCAATCTTTCCCAGCATCAGGGTCTTTTCCAATGAGTCAGTTCTTTGCATCACGTGACCAAAGTATTGGAGTTTCGGGTTCAGCATCAGTCCTTCCAATGAATATTCAGGACTGACTTCCTTTAGGATGGACTGGTTGCATCTCCTTGCTGTCCAAGGGAATCTCCAACAGCACAGTTCAAAATCAACAATATTTTAGTGCTCAACTTTCTTTATAGTCTAACTTTTACATCCATCCATGACTACTGGTAAAACCATAGCTTTGACTAGATGCACCTTTGTTGGCAAAGTAATGCCTCTACTTTTTAATATGCTGTCTAGGTTGGTCATAACTTTTCTTCCAAGGAGCAAGTGTCTTTTAATTTCATGGCTGCAGTCACCATCTGCAGTGATTTTGGAGTCCCCCAAAATAAAGTCTCACTATTTCCATTGTTTCCCCATCTATTTGCCATGAAGTGATGGGACTGGATGCCATGATCTTACTTTCTGAATGTTGAGTTTTAAGCTAACTTTTTCACTCTCCACTTTCACTTTCATCAAGAGGCTCTTTAGTTCTTCTTCACTTTCTGCCATAAGGGTGGTGTCATCTGCATATCTGAGGTTATTGATATTTCTCCCAGCAATCTTGATTCTAGCTTGTGCTTCATCTGGTCAAGCATTTCTCATGATGTACTCTGTATATAAGTTAAATAAGCAGGGTGATAGTATATAGCCTTGACATACTCCTTTCCCGATTTGGAACCTATCTGTTTTTCCATGTCCAGTTCTAACTGTTGCTTTCTTGGCCTGCATACAGAATTCTCAGGAGTCAGGTAAGGTGGTCTGGTATCCCATCTCTTGAAGAATTTTCCACAGTTTGTTGTGATACACACAAAGATTTTGGCATAGTCAATAAATCAGAAGTGGATGTTTGTCTGGAACTCTCTTGCTTTTTTGATGATACAACAGATATTGGAGATTTGATCTCTGGTTCCTTTGCTTTTTCTAAATCCAGCTTGAACATCTGGAAGTTCATGGTTCACATTCTGTTGACACCTGGCTTGGAGAAGTTAGAGCCTTACTTTGCTAATGTGTGAGATGAGTGAAATTGTGCGGTAGTTCGAGCATTCTTTGACATTGCCTTTCTTTGGGATTGGAATGAAAACTGACCTTTTCTAGTCCTGTGGCCACAGCTGAATTTTCCAAATTTGCTGGCATATTGAGTGCAGCACTTTCACAGCATCATCTTTCAGGATTTGAAATAGCGCAACTGGAATTCCATCACCTCTACTAGCTTTGTTCTTTGTGATGCTTCCTAAGGCCCACCTGACTTTGCATTCCAGGATGTCTGGCTCTAGGTGAGTAATCACACCATTGTGGTTATCTGGGTCATGAAGATCTTTTTTGTATAGTTCTTCTGTGTATTCTTGCCACCTCTTCTTAATATCTTCTGCTTCTGTTAGGTCCATACCATTTCTGTCCTTTATTGTGCCCATCTTTGCATGAAATATTCCCTCGCCTTATCTACACTAATGCAATTGAGTGATTTGCATCAGCTAAGGCAGCCCTAGGATATAGATATCTATACTATCTTTGTACTTGTGAAAGAGGCCAGGACCAGAAGTGAGATTCGAATTAAGAAGAGTGAGCTAGTACTAGGAAATAAGAGGAAAATCATTGCCAGATTATAAGATCCAATTAAAGAAGGGCAAGTGAATGGAGTTTATTGGAAGTTAGAAAATATTCAAATGTCCAAATCATATTGTAAATGCACATATAGATATAACACTTATCCCAGCAAGGAGAGGAGCAAAAAGCTTTTCCATATGTGAAGAATGAGTTAAGGCTCTGCTGTTGAAGTAGGGAATAAGGTACAAGAGAGGAATGGTATTTTACTGAAGAGACTTACACTCCAAACATCTCAATATCTGCTGCTGGTTTAAAACAGAGCTAAATTTGCATATTATTTTTTATCTCTAAACACAGGATATCCAGCTTCTGATATTTAACTAGGTTCTGGTATATTTCAAGGAAACTTAGCTGGTGACATACTACACTTGCTGATGAAGGTTACCTCCTAGATAAGATCCTCTGTGATGCAAACTCTCATGGCTCTTAGTACAAAATGAAAGAACTAGTCTCTTGAAAGTGCCTTGCCTATAAGTTTTTTTTACAGGTAAGACACTATAAGTATAAAATGTAATAAATATAGCTCTGCAATATTTTTTGGAGCGGGATTCAGGGAAAAAGACTTCATAGTTTTTGAGTGTACTTTCAGAAACCAAAAGCAAATATCAGCCACTGGGGGGAAATTAGTAAATACAAGCCATTCAGATATTAGGAAGGAAAATATAAAACTGAATTTACAAATGGCACAATTGTCTACACAGAAAATCAATCCCAGAGAATATAGGGAAAAGTCCTAGAACTAGTAAGCAGGTTGGAAAATAAAAAGATATTTACTTATCTAAAAATCAATTGTATGTGAAGTGTGTATATCTATATCTATATCTATATCTGTATCTATATACATAGGGTTTCCCTGTCAATAAAGGAGACGCAAGAGATGCAGATTCAATCCTTGGATCAGAAAGATCCCCTGGAGGAGGAAATGGCAACCCACTCCAGTATTCTTGCCTGGAAAATCCCACAGACAGAGAAGCATGGCAGGCTACAGTCCATGGAATCACAAAGAGTCAGATACAACGAAGTGACTCAACACATACAGACATATTAATTATATATATATATGTTAAAAATATTACCAGTTACAATAGCATCAAAAATATAAAATATTTAGGGATAGATTTAATAAAATATGTGCAAGACATTAATTGACAACTACTTTTCATTGAGATAAATTAATAGGGATCAAAATAAAGGAGATATATGGGATATAGGCCATGTTTATCAATTGCAAGACAATATTATTAAGATACCATTTCTTCCCATAACAATCTATAGATTCAATGCAATATCTATCAAATTATCAGAAGGTTTTTGTGTAGATACTGCAAACTGATTCTACAATTGATATTTAAATGTAAAAGATCTAGATAGTCACACTAATATGAAAAAGGGTGAACAGAGCTAGAAAATTTGCACTACCTGATTTCTACCTTGTTCTAGAACTAGAAAAATCAAGACAGTATGGCACTGAGGTCAAGATAGATACATAAGTAAGTGAATGGAACTGAATGCTATAAAAAAATAAACTCACACATAAATGACAAACTGATTTTCAACAGAAGTGCCAAAGGAATTTAAGGGAAAAAAGGATCATCTTTTCAACAAATGATACTGGCATAACTGGTTATCCACATGCAAAGTAATGATCCATAATCATGACTTTATATCATGTAAAAATATTAACTGGGAAGCATTATGGATGTAAAAATAATAGATAAACTATCAAATTTTTAGAAGAAAATCTGAAATCCTTGAGTGATGGAAATGCTTTATAAATGATATTATTATGCCAATATTATGTCAATAGTTCTACACATTTGGCAGAACTAATCAAACTGCATTTAAATTGGTGGATTTTATTGTATGGAAATACATCAGTAAAGCCAACCATAACTGTGTCATGCAATTCTGTTGTGATGCGTATTTATCATCCTAAATTCATTTATTAAAAATAATGTTACAAGTTGGCAGGGCTCATATCTCTTTTTTAACAGTACTAAGGTTACTTAGGTTATCACTTGTTTATATAAACTTTTTAGCATTAAAGTACAAAAATGGATTCTCTTGTTCCACACTGCCAACTCAAAGTAAAGAATATACATTTTATAAACATAATAATAACAAATATATTAAATTTTAAACAAAAAAATATAAAATCAATGATAAAGATTATTCCTGGGTTAGAATTCTAGAATTCTTGATATGTCTTCTTACCCTATAAACTTTTGATATTTTTGAATACTTTATTGTGAACAGATATTACTTTCATAATCATAAAGCACAGCTAAAATTTTCCACATTTAACTTTATAATTTTTTTTAAATTTAAATTTACTTATTTTAATTGGAGGCTAGTTACTTTACAATATTGTATTGTTTTTGCCATACATCAACATGAATCCATCATGGGTGTACACGTGTTCCCCATCCTGAACCCTCCCTCCCACCTCCCTCCCCGCACCATCCCTCTGGGTCATCCCAGTGTACCAGCCCTAAGCATCTTGTATCCTGCATCGAACCTGGACTGGCGATTTGTTTTTTATATGATATTATACATGTTTCAATGCCATTTTCCCAAATCATCCCACCCTCTCCCTAGCCCACAGAGTCCAAAAGACTGTTCTTTACATCTGTGTCTCTTTTGCTGTCTCGCATACAGGGTTATAATTACCATCTTTCTAAATTCCATATATATGTGGTAGCATACTGTATTGGTGTTTTTCTTTCTGGCTTACTTCACTCTGTATAATCAGCTCCAGTTTCATTCACCTCATTAGAACTGATTCAAATGTACTCTTTTTAATGGCTGAGTATTTTAAGATATCCAGTGTTTTTGATATTGGAATAATGATCATGTATACTTGTTATTAATTTTTATTGGAATCTAGTTACTTTAACAATGTTGTGTTAGTTTCTGCTGTACAGCAAAGTGAATCAGCCATATGTTTACACATATATCTTTTTTGGATTTCCTTCCCATTTAGGTCACCACAGAGCATGGAGTAGAGTTCCCTGTGCTATGCAATAGTTTCTCATGAGTTATCTATTTTATACATAGTGTCAGTAGTGTATATACATCAGAGGATAAATGATCACATATATTTATATCCTATGACTTATACTACGGGGACTAAGTGAAAGTGAACGTCACTCAGGCATGTTTGACTCTTTGTGACCCCATGGATTATGTAGGCCAGAATACTGGACTGGGTAGTCTTTCCCTTCTCCAGGGGATGTTCCCAACCCAACTATCGAACCCAGGTCTCCCACATTGCAGGCAAATTCTTTACCAGCTGAGGCACAAGGGAAGCCCCAAGTGGACTAACATACTCACTAACTCAACTAACATTTGTTGAATACCATTTCTTGCTAGGCACTGATAGAGGCATATCATTAATTTCAATAACAATTAAGACAATAAAAGTTGTAAGATCATATGTACTTTTTAAAAATGAGAAGCTAGGATTTCTCCTACAGGTGTATTCTTTTTCTGGTGGACTTGTGATTTTACCAAGAGGCACAGATACACTGGTTATTCCATTTCAAACCAGCATTGACCATGTGGAAGATAATTTATTAGCAAATGAGCTCCACTGAGGAAGAAGCCTCCTTTCCTATGAAGTTTTCAAGTGTGTGGTGTCTCAGATAAAATTACTCTACGGGAATTCTGTCTCATTTCTAACTAGTAGAAACAAACAAGCAAAAGAAAAAAAGTCTCTGAAACACACACCAGCAAGCACAGGGGATTATCTTTACTTCTGAAATGAAAAAAGCACATTGCACCCAGTTCTGATACAGAATCAGAAATCGCCTCATTAAAGCATGTATTTCCAGTTCCTATTGAAATAACGCAAGAACTTCACATTATTCTAAGAGTGAAAACAGTAAAAGAAAACAAGTTTAGGGGATGTAGTGAAAATCTGTTTGGAAGCAACTACATAAAAATTAAAATAAAAAATTAAAACCTGTGTTTATGGTCTAGCTGCAAAAAAGCAAACATAAAAAAGTGTGTATAATATTGTTTTTAGGGGCTAAATTCCAGTTTCATCTCCATATGATTAACTTTTCCACTGTTTATGGACATAGTTATTTCAATTATAGCTTTTGTGGGAGATAAGATAGAATTCTCATGGTTAAAGGAGTATGAAAGAAACCAGGTGAGAACAAAAATATATTAGCCATAGGGTCAGGATATGCAAGGTACTCCTTCATAGGACCTTTCCTAGAAAAACAAGAGTAAAATAGAAATTTTCTCTCACAAATCCAAGAGGCAGAATATTTATAATATAACATATTAAGTGGAGAAAATAGTTTTTCAAACCTTGAACACTACAAGTAGCCATGTATCAATAAAATGGACAACCTAGAAGAAATATCCAAAGTCTTAGAAAGATACAGTCTCCTAAGATTGAATGAGGAAAACAGAAAATATGAAGAGACCAATTACAGGTACCATAATTGAATCTGTGATTTAGAAAATTACAACAAACAAAAGTCCAGGACTAGACGGCTTCTCAGGCTGATTCTACCAAATATTGAGAGATGAATTAATATTTATCCTTCTGAAACTATTCCCAAAAATTCAAAAGGAAGGAACATTTCTGAGCTCATTCTATGAAGCCATCACCCTGATACCAAAACCAGATAAAGATACCACAAAAAAGAAAATTATAGGCCAATATTACTGATGAACATAGATACAAAAGTCTTCAACAAAATACCAACAAAATGAATCCAACAATATATTAAAAGTATCATATGCCATGAGCAAGAGGGATTCATACCAGGGATGCAATAAGGCTTTTGTGTTTTTCAGTATCCACCAATGTGATACACCACCACAACAAATTGAAGGATGAAAACCATATAATCATCTCAAAAGATGCAGAAAATCTTTTGACAAAATTCAATACCTGTTTACAATAAAAACTCTCCAGAAAGTAGGCAAAGAGGGAACATAATCTCAACACAGTAAAGAACAAAGGCTAACTGTCCAAGGTTAATTACAGAAATCTTCAAGAGATAATTTCCAAACATATGTGGAATACATAACAAATGTGACATCTTGCTTTGCATTTAAATAGTTTCCCAATGGAAACTACTGATATTTTATGACTGTCTGTCTAATCAACATAATGTTAGTCTGTGTGAGAAATCATAAAAGATGACTAATGAAACATGGGCTGGTTTATAAAATACGTCTCAAGAAGTCACAGTTTTCCTGGGAAAAGCCTTCATTCTTATGCCTTACACTTAAGACTTCCAGACTGACGTATATAATAAAATTGCCATTTAATAAATTAAATAAATAAATGTTTATTCTTTGTTTTTACCAATGCTTAAAAGTAAAGACATAGATTTTACATTTTTGTCCATATTTTAGTAAAATAGAAATAACAGCTTCATTACTATTTATTATTTCTAAGGCTAATAAAAATGTTCATTTCCACACAGGCCTGCTGATCCTAAAGATACATCTTTCATAATGTCATTTTTTTTTCCATCTCAAACATTATATAATTCCAAATTCAAGATCTTGCAACTGGATTCACTTTTCCACAACTAATTCAATCAGTATTTATTAAGCATGATTAAGGCAAGCAATCTGCTACCACTGGATATAAAATTGTAGGAAAGATACAAGGAATACTTTCAAAAATATTTATGTCCCAATAATCTAGAAGACTGTCACACAAAAAGCTGGTCCTTAATAAGATTATGTAAAATGTAATCAAGGTGCAGTCCTGTGGCTAAGACTCCATGTTCCCAATGCAGGGGGACTATATCCCTTTCCTGGTCAGATAACCAGGTCCCACATGCCAGGACTAAAAATCCCACAGGCTGCACCAAAGACCAGGTGCAGTCAAATAAATAAATAAATATTTAAAAAATATATAACAAGTAATTTGCTTTTAATTGGGCAATTCTTGCTACCAAATGCAAATGTCAACTGAACTGTGACATTCCTGCACACATTCCTTATCATATAGAAACCAGTAATAAGCAATTCATGGCCTGGTACTGATTCAAAGGCAACATTTTGAGCACATTCAGTTCAGTTCAGTTCAATCACTCAGTCATGTCTGACTCTTTGCGACCCCATGAATCACAGCACGCCAGACCTCCCTGTCCATCACCAACTCCCAGAGTTCACTCCAACTCATGTCTACCGAGTTGGTGATGCCATCCAGCCATCTTATCCTCTGTTGTCCCCTTCTCCTGCCCCCAATCCCTCCAGCATCAGAGTCTTTTCCAGTGAATAAACTCTTCACATGAGGTGGCCAAAATATTGGAGTTTCAGCTTCAGTATCAGTCCCTCCAATGAACACCCAGGTCTGATCTCCTTTAGGATGGACTGGTTGGACCTCCTTGAAGTCCAAGGGACTCTAAAGAGTCTTCTCCATCACCAGAGTTCAAAAGCATCAATTCTTCAGTGCTCAGCTTTCTTCACAGTCCAACTCTCACAATCCATACATGACCACTGGAAAATCCATAGCCTTGACTAGATGGACCTTTGTTGGCAAAGTAATGTCTCTGCTTTTCAATATACTATCTAGGTTGGTCATAACTTTCCTTCCAAGCAGTAAGTGTCTTTTAATTTGAGCACATTATTCTAGACCAAAATCTCCTCACTTTTCCTTCTCTTTCTTAATTGACTTTCAGGCTTCTCATTTTACATAGTGAGTAAAACATAATGAACGAAATTTTCTGAAGTTTACAAGTAATAGATTCACTGAGATTCCCTTCATGATATTTTCTTGTATCTACTTCAGTTTCCTACATGAGAAAATCTATGTCAAACTATCATGGGTTAAATGTCCATTTCCAGACCATTTAAGTCTGTTGGTCAGTCACATAGCAAAAGAAGGGCTTCTGATCTGGTGGGGTTCACTGAAGCACAAAGGTTTTAACTGTGATGAAATTCCACTTACCTATTTTTTATTTATGTATTTTAACTGGAGAATAATTACTTTACAATATTGTGATGGTTTTTGCCATACATCAGCATGAATCGGTCATTGGCATACATGTGTCTCCTTCTTCCTAGAGCCCCCTCCCACATTCCTCCCCTCTACTGTCACAGAGCACCAGCTTTGGCTTCCCTATATTGTATTTTTTTTTTTAATTTTACCACTGGTGCTTTTGATGTCAAATCTAAGAAGTCACTGTGTAACCCAAAGTATGGATTTACTCTTGTGTTTTCTTCTAAGGTTTTTTTAAAAGTAATTAATTTTAATTGCAGGATAATTAATTTACAGTATTATGGTGGTTTTTTCTCCATACATCAACATGAATCAGCCACAAGTGCACATGTGCCCCCCCCATTCTGATTCCCCCTCACACCTCCCTCCGCATCTCATCCCTCTGGGTTGTCCCAGCACACCAGCTTTGAGTGCCTTGCTTCTATAGTTTCATACAGTGATGGCAGCATGACTCTGTAAAACACATTGGATTCTATATTTTAAACTAATTAACTATGTGGTGTATAGATTGTCTCTAAAGCTGTTAAAAAAAGAATAGCTTCTGATGAGCCAGACTCAAAAGGCATCTATAACAATGAATTTAATAGGCAAGTAAGTGGTACAATCAATAACTGTTCCAGAAATAAAGAGCTCAGGCTCTAGACAGAGCGCAAAGAAACAGTTTCACATCATAAGCAGTGGGCAGCCTGTGCTCTGAATGACTTTATCATAGGAGCAATCATGACATTTAGTTGAATTCTTACACGATATGAAGAAAGTGTTATTTCTACATTAAGAGTAGGGAACTGAGCCTCAGAAAGAAAAAGCGACATGTCCAAAGTTATCCCTAAGTAGAGAAGCTTGAACCAGAATTGGCATCCGTGCCTGTCTCCCAGGCTATGGTCTTAACCACCTCATCAAACTGTACAGCAATGAAACATCTGATTGTAAATATAGATCAACAATATTAATGGAAGTTGACTGGAAAGTGTGATAGTGTTAGTCGCTCAAATGTGTCTGACTCTGCAACTCCATGAACTACAGCCCACCAAGCTCCTCTATCCGTGGAGTTCTCTAGGCAAGAATACTGGACTGGGTTGCCATTCCCTTCTCCAGGGGATCTTCATGACCCAGGAATCAAACCCAGGTCTCCTGCATTACAGACAGATTCTTTACCAGCTGAGCTATTGGACTGGGTTGTCCCTCCCTTCTCCAGGGGATCTTCCTTACCCAGGGATCAAACCAAGGTCTCTTGCACTGCAGGCAGATTCTTTACCATCTGAGCCCACAGGGAAGACCTACATCTCTGCCAACCTTAATTTTTTTATGGCTATATGAAGAAAAGAATTTGTAACAACTTACAATATCAATTACATACACTTTAAGAAAGTTAAAAGTCAGTACTTCATACATAACACATAGAATTTGGTTTACGTGATATGTTGAATAACAAAACTATAAACTTATTTTAAAAGGAATACTGTTACATAAGGGCTTCCGTGGTGGCTCAGTGTAAAGTATCTGCCTGCCAGTGCAGGAGATGTGGGTTTAATCCCTGGGTCAGAAAGATCCCCTAGAGAAGGAAACGGCTACCCACTCCAATATTCCTAACTGGGAAATCCCATGAACAGAGGAGTCTGACAAGCTATACAGTCCATAGGGTCACAAAAAAGTCAGACATGACTTAGAGACTAGACAACAACAAATAGTTACATAAGTTGTTCTCAAGAAATGCTATAGTTTCACTAACTTTCAACTCCTAAAAGAAAAATAGGAGGAATCCAAAAAAGTATATATATATATATATATCACTAGAATGGCTTTTATTATAAAACTAGTTATTCTTTATAAGTATCCAAGGGAACATAGTGACTGAAGTGCACAAATGACTTTGCTATAAAACATTTTCTCCTGTAACATAATGTCATGTATAGAATATAGGGAAAGTGCTATTGAGTACAGAAGAAAAAAAAAAAAAAACTGGCAGGATTTAAGTAGCAGTCTCATTCTCTCAGATCCCTAGAGTAACATCAAAAAGTACACTGTGCTAAAAGATAGCATAGTATTCCAAACTGACTGCCCTTAAAGGCTAGAAGTTTTATAAAGTTATTCATTACACTGCACTTTATTATCTGCCTCACTCACAGCTTTGCTGGTCTTTAAGAAGCACAGAGTAGATACTCCAAGATTCCCTTATTGGTAGAGAATGGAGAACATATTTTATATTTTAGTTTATAGTGGTTGTTTATACCAATTCTGAGACAGGAAAAACATGGAAAATATTATTTCTTTAGGATTTTACTTCTTGACTTGTTTAAAAAATATCTAACTTATAAGTGAAATTATACAAAGTATAATTTGTATTTCTTAATATTACTGCTTTTATTTTCAAACTTATTGAAACTGTTCAAGAAATTCATTTTAGAATTTGGGGTAAGTAAGAAATAAACAGGACGTTAAAATTGTAAACTTTAAAATTCTGTTGGCATGTACTTCTGTGCTGAAATATCTTTGGGATCACCGCAGAAATAGAGGGACATAGGTGAAAAGCAGGTCATTTTAGTCACTTTTTTTTTTTGGCTATGCTGGGTCTTCCTTGCTGCATGGGCTTTTTGCTAGTTGCAGCAAGTGAGGGCTGCTCTCCACTTGTGCTGTGCAGGCTTCTCACTGTGGCGGCTTCTCTTGTTGCAGAACACAGGCTCTAGTGTGCAAGGACTTTAGTAGTTGCGGCTCCAGGGCTCTAGCGCACTGGCTCACTAGCAAGTGGCTCACTAGTTGCGGCACACAGGCTTTAGTTCTCCGTAGCAAGTGGGATCTTCCCAGACCAAGGATCAAACCTGAGTCTCCTGCATTGGCAGACAGATTCTTTACCACTGAGCCACCAAGAAAGCCCAAGTCACGAGTTTTATGAAAATAATCTTATTAGTGCAGTTCTGGGAGTAAAACAGCAGTGAATCAGAAACTTTATTAGCACTGACTTAACGAAAGAGAAACAAGGAAGAATGATAATCATGTCTCTGAAAAAAAGATGATCTTGCTAAAATGTCTCATGCTTCATAATGTCACCAATAAAGGTGATTGTATATCACTGAGTATCTTACAGAATTCTCAGTCATCTCTCTAATGGGGGCTGTACCTTGGATCACCAGAAAAAAAGAAAAAAAAAAGGCCTCATTAAGTTCCTCTGAAGCACTGTCTCCTTTCTCACTAATGTGCCAACTCCCATGTCAGTCTCCCCTGAGACACTCAGCTCAGGATTGTTCTGTCCCGAGTATGAGCGATTTCAGATTCTTAGATGCAGCCCATATTTAGAAAAAACAAAATCACTTGTCTGTAGAATTATGATACATCTTTTTCTTAGACAGAAATGCAGATAAAATTAGCTCAAAATGTGTTTGCCTGCTTTTCAGAGAAGAGAGCATATTTGGGCCTGGGATTCTCCCCCAGCCATTTATAAATTATCCTCTTAAGTGATACAAGTGACAACATTCATTAGCAACCACAGTGAACTCTCCATTTCTTAAAAGGTGATTGTCTCAAATTTGGATTGGCCAGGTTCTATGAATTTTCGTTCCCTCTTCTCCAACTGGTAAATTGCCATTTGAGTATTTTCTCATTATCAATAACTATGCTAAAAGCCAAGAAAAAAGAAACTGTAGTTGGTGTCCCCACATATTCACTATCAGAAAAAGATGAGCATGCAACTCATCTCTGGATGAGATTTAAGAAAGATGTTTCTGTTCCCAAGAATATGGTAGAAACCAAGGAGTTTTTCTTATGGTATGAGTTTATGAAGAAATTTGTCTGTATATTTTTTACATAATATCTAGAAAAAAAGAGAAAGGCTGGTATTTGCTACTAAAGTGACATATACAGTAACTTTTTCCTTTACTAGGTCAAATTGGAAATATTCCTTAAACTCTTTGAGCCATGCTTAGAATATATAAAATATTACAAACTATTTTCTTCATAAATTTTTGCAAGTGTATATTAAGTCACATGCCCTCAACAACTGCTGGATCCATAGTATTTCAGTTCAGTTCACTTCAGTCACTCAGTCGTGTCCGACTCTTTGCGACCCCATGAATCGCAGCACACCAGGCCTCCCTGTTCATCACCATCTCCCGGAGTTCACTCAGACTCACCTTCTTCAAGTCCGTGATGCCATCCAGCCATCTCATCCTCGGTCGTCCCCTTCTCCTCCTGCCCCCAATCCCTCCCAGCATCAGAGTCTTTTCCAATGAGTCAACTCTTTGCATGAGGTGGCCAAAGTACTGGAGTTTCAGCTTTAGCATCATTCCTTCCAAAGAAATCCCAGGGTCATCTCCTTCCGAATGGACTGGTTGGATCTCCTTGCAGTCCAAGGGACTCTCAAGAGTCTTCTCCAACACCACCGTTCAAAAGCATCAATTCTTCAGTGCTCAGCCTTCTTTACAGTCCAACTCTTACATCCATACATGACCACAGGAAAAACCATAGCCTTGACTAGACGGACCTTAGTCGGCAAAGTAATGTCTCTGCTTTTGAATATACTATCTATGTTGGTCATAACTTTTCTTCCAAAGAGTGTCTTTTAATTTCATGGCTGCAATCACCATCTGCAGTGACTTTGGAGCCCCAAAAAATAAAGTCTGACACTGTTTCCACTGTTTCCCCAGCTATTTCTCATGAAGTGATGGGACCGGATGCCATGATCTTCGTTTTCTGAATGTTGAGCTTTAAGCCAACTTTTTCGCTCTCTTCTTTCACTTTCATCAAGAGGCTTTTTAGCTCCTCTTCACTTTCTACCATAAGGGTGGTGTCATCTGCATATCTGAGGTTATTGATATTTCTCCCGGCAGTCTTGGTTCCAGCTTGTGCTTCTTCCAGCCCAGTGTTTCTCATGATGTACTCTGCATAGAAGTTAAATAAGCAGGGTGACAATATACAGCCTTGACGTACTCCTTTTCCTATTTCTTATTTGGAACCAGTCTGTTGTTCCATGTCCAGTTCTAACTGTTGCTTCCTGACCTGCATACAGATTTCTCAAGAGGCAGGTTAGGTGGTCTGGTATTCCCATCTCTTTCAGAATTTTCCACAGTTTATTGTGATCCACACAAAGGCTTTGGCATAGTCAATAAAGCAGAAATAGATGTTTTTCTGGAACTCTCTTGCTTTTTCCATGATCCAGCAGATGTTGGCAATTTGATCTCCATAGTATTTACTAATTAATATACATCAATAGATAAATTATATAAAATACATTTGAATGTGTGTATATGGGCATGGCAACCGACTCCAGTATTCTCACCTGGAGCATCCCATGGACAGATGATCCTGGAGGGCTACAGTTAATAGGGTCGCAAAGAGTTGGACATGACTGAAGCAACTTAGCACACACACACATGCACATATAGTTAGATAGATAGATAGATAGATGAATGACTAGCTAGAGAGGGATGAAAAAGACTGGGAGAGATTGTTATTTAATCAGACAACTCAATACAGACACTGTGTGATTTATTCCAGGGAATTTTTAAAGGCACAAAACGACTCTACTGCAGTATGGGTCAACTTGCAATTTTTGAACGTCTGTTTTGTGAAGGACCCTGCATGAAGTGTCTTCAATTACAGGTGGTTGTTAAAATTAATTTTGGAAAGCTAAGAAACAGCTTTCTATATATACACTTTTAGAAAGCTTGTTTAAATCATTGACCTCTTCCTTTGGTTCAAAACACCTTGTCAAGATGCAGTGGACTGTTTCTAATACAAAAGAAAGCCAAAATAGGATTCTATTCTGGGAATACAGTTTGCCTGCTTGAAGTGCCGAGCAATCTTATAGAGGAAGGTTAACACTAGAAACCAGAACATGCTTTTTCTCCACTATTATTAATATTATGATGAAGGGACAGAAAAACAAGAAAGAGTCTACAACTGTTAATTGGCAGCCAATTACATGTTTATCAAATAATAAGGTGTATTAAAAGTTTGCAATCACTCAATATTTTGCATGGTGTCTTTCTATGTGCATAAGTTAAAATTCAGATTCAATCTGAATTTTTGATTTTCCATTTATAGAGTTGATGATTGGTAATTTTTCTATTTTCCACAGCTCATATTGTCATAAACTTCTAATGCCCTGATGGACAGTTGTCGGTGAATAATTCACTTAACTAAGGCCTCTGGTGTGTAAATTTTTTATTAGTTCTTTTGGCAGTGGATACACTCTACAGTTCTTCCCATTAGAGTTCCAGCGGGTGTCAGAACTTCTCTGCAGATTAAACAAACATGAGAAGAAGAAAAAAGAAATAAAAATACTCCGGCCATACCACTATAGCAATAATCACAAATCAAATCTCAAATTTCACTTAAGAATTAGGGAAAGTGATGGTCAAAGAAGTGATTGCTTTAGTATCAGAGTTGTCTTAATTTTGTAGGTTCTAGAGTTAAAGAATTACTACATGAAGTAGCAGAGTTCATAACAGTAAAGCTTTAAAATCACCTTTAAAAATAAAACAGATTGATAGACTATTTTGCAGTATAACTATACAATTACACATAATAAGATTATCATCCAAAGGTAAGACTGACTAAGATAATAACTTTTAACTGAGGATTCAAAGTGTATGCACAAGAAAACTGGTTCCCTGAGGTGTTTCACAGAGGGAGGTGGGAGTTCTTTGCCCAAGCAAGCAACTGACACACCTTATTACACTACTTTTCCCAGATGCTAGCAGATGCATGATGCGTCTGAGCATAGTAAAGACTGTAACAGTTCACAGGGCAGCTACAATGCGTTAATTCTAATTCTGAAATTTATTTGGCCTTGGAATCCTAATGAAAGAACACCACACTAGTTTTCTACTCAAAACAGTTTGGGGAAACCACCAAATTAGCCTTATATTCCAAATCCAATCTTTGCAATCAATGTTTGCTCTTCAGCTTCAGAAAAAACACCAATCATTTTGATGATTTTTAAAAACATTATTTCAAATCTCTAGTAATGTTCTGAAATAGTTTATTTGAATAAAAAATGCTCAGTCATATTTGACATTTCCATCCCATGGAGTATAACCCATCAGGCTCCTCCTGTCCATGGAATTTTCCAGACAAGAATACTGGAGTGAGTAGCCATTCCTTTCTCAGGGGATCTTCCTGACCCAGGAATTGAACTCAGATCTCCTGCATCACAGATTCTTTACTGTCTGAATCACTAGGGAAGCCCAAGGTAGTCGTAAATGTCAGTTGTTTCTGAGACCTCACGAAAAGCAAATTCTCCAGACAAAATGTGAAAAATAAAAAGTACAGATAATCTTGGTTAGACAGGAGAGTATTAACAGTAAACTCAAACAGATATTTAGAGTGAAAAACTAATAAAAATAAAGATGGAAAAAAAATGTGCTTTTAGAAAACAAACACACTCCACTCTTGGCTATCCAATTGACATTAAATGGGGAAACAAGCAAATTTCTAAACAACCAAGAGAAAAGCTAAATTTCATACAAGGGAGTTTTCTCTCTGTCTCTCCATATCTAACTATGTATCTATCAATATCTAACTACCTATGTGTCTATCAATCTCTATCATAAAATGGCACCTTATATGTATAAAACAATTGCTTTTAATAAAGGTTTGTTCATTTTTACCAAATAAACCTAAGCAGCAAGATAGATTACAGCAAAGCAATCCCACTCTTTTAGATATTTCACTATCACAGTGCAAATCTGATAGGTATTTTTGTTTCCTATTACTATTTGAGTACATATCTGAGATAAATATTTGAATCATGAAGATCCATAATAATCTTGACTCTAATCTCTTTACCCTTCAGTGGCTCAAGGTAAAGCGTAGTTAAAATTAGCACAAACTTGACATACTTATTTTTTAATAAACTCACACATTCTAGTTCAAAATGAAAGTTTTTCTGTTCATTTACAACATTTCTACAAGCCTTACAAGCTGGATTATTTTTCTAGAAAAAAACTGAAGAGGCCCATTTAGGCATTACAATGTCTGTCAGCCTAACAATGTCAATTACTACACAATTCAATTTCACTTCTTCATCTAACAACCTGTTAGCAAGCTTCTACTGTATATTCTACGTGGTGAAGCTGATTCATTTCACAGACAGCACTTATGATAATGTAAGTAGAATGATTTATAACAATACCAGCTGTTCGTGAAACAGTAACATCAATTTATTTGAGAAGATTTTTTGTTCAATTTTATTATGTTAGTGCTTCCATGTTTCATTATCAGATTATTCCCAAAGTATAGGAATAGAATCAGTTGATAGAATGTGCATTCTTACACTGATTGTATCTTTTACTAAAACTCTTAAAAGTCTATCAAGATAACATTTTCACATATATTGATTAAATTAAAGTGTTCTCAACACAAATGGAAATCATGGAATTTTAAAAAAATTATGTCACCTTCATATTTTACAATACCAATTTTTAATTTTTGATTTTTGTTCAGTTCAGTTGCTCAGTCATGTCCAACTCTTTGTGACCCCATGGACTGCAGCACACCAGGCTTCCCCACCCATCACCAACTTTCAGAGCTTGCTCAAACTCATGTCCATCGAGTCAGTGATGCCATCCAACCATCTCATTCTCTGTTGTCCCCTTCTCTTGCCTTCAATCTTTCCCAGCATCAGGGTCTTTTCCAATGAGTCAGTCCTTCGCATCAGGTTGCCAAAGTATCGAAGTTTCAGCTTCAACATCAGTCCTTCCAATGAATATTCCAGACTGATTTCCTTTAGGACTGACTGATTTGATCTTCTTACAGTCCAAGGGACTCTCAAGAATCTTCTCCAACACCACAGTTCAAAAGCATCAATTCTTCGGTGCTCAGCTTTCTTTATAGTCCAACTGTCATATCCATACATGGTTACTGGAAAAATCATAACTTTGACTAGATGGACCTTTGTTGGCAAAATAACATTTCTAATGATTTTTGTTATTATTTGTCAAATTTTAATAAAAAGAACCTATACTATTAATGTTAATTACTGAAGATATCAAATTATCATGCAGTTTTTACTATTTTTTTCATACTTTCCTACTTAAATGTTTTCCACCCATGGCTTATTTAAACCTGCTTTTGTTTACAACTTACATTTCAGCTATCAGGTAGATTTTGAAGTTCTAGTTCACATGTATAAATATTTTCAGAAGACATCACAGCTGTTCAAAGGTACCTAGTATCGCTATTTCTTACTCTTTTTGTGAGAAACTAGATCTTGTCACTACACTTCTTAAAGCAATAAGAAAAAAAAAAAAGAAAGAAAGGAACATGAAAAAGAGAGTGCTCTATAGTTAAAAAAAAAAATGCTACAACCAGCAGAGCAAAGACTCTAGAAGTCAATTTTCAGACTGATCCCCTGTGTCACCTTAAAATCTATTCTTAGGAAAGTGCATAGTTTTCACAGTATGAAAGCATAAAGAATATACCACTCAAAACTTCTGTCAAGATTTCCTTATTCTAAAACCTTATCAGCTCAAAAATACCCTGTTGTATTAAAACTGTCAGTAACAGTTCACAGATATGGAATATGGTTAATGTCTCTCTTAATGTTGTGCAAATCAGTTTCCTCTATGGAGTGAAAAAAAAAAATGGCTGTACCTGTAACACCAATTTGTGGATACTTTATACATAGCAAAATGCAAATTCCTTTAAGCAGCAATAAAATGATATGAAAGCATTATACTATAGGGGAAAGAATTTGTGCATTTTCATTATGCTGAACTGAGTTTGAAAAAAGAGGGTAATATTGTGGTAGACAGCCTGTAAGATGGGAACCCAAAATCCCCCTTCTATATTTATGTCTCACATGCCCTTGAATGTGGGCTGGACTTTGTGACTTGCTTTAAACCAATAAAATGTAGCAGAAATGATGGAATGTCACTCCCAATTTAGATTATAAAAAGACTTGGTCTTCCATCTTCTCTCTCTCAGTATCTGTCTCTCTGCTCAACCTGGGGAAAACAATGTCATATCATGAGGCAGTTTTGTGGAGTAATCTATAGGACAAACAACCAAACCAAAAAACCAAGAATGGGCTTTTGGCCACAGCCAGCAAGAAACTGTGGCTTACAATGGTGAATTTGGAAGTCTCCCCTACTTTTCAGATGAGAATGCAGCCCTTGTCAACAGCTTTACTGCAACCTCAAGAGAAAACTTAAATCAGGCTCTAGATTCCTAATCAAAGAAAGAGTGAGATAACAAATGTTAGTTGTTGTTTTAAGCCAGAAGTTTGAGGGTAATTTTTTATGTGGCAATAGATAACTAATACAGTTGCTCTATATTCTTACTCCTGGTATCCTACAATAACTTAATAGGAACTCAATACATTAGTTACTTTACTGTAAAATGCTGTTAACTTTTCAAGTTACAACCTTGAGTTTAAGATATTGAGCTTTAAAACAATTCATGCTGTCTCCCAAATAACATTTAATGAGCATCTATGTCATATAAAACAACATGTTCAAGTAAAGCAGGTATGAAGATGAATAAATAGTCTTACCCTTATGATTATATCTAATGAAGCCACAATAGTATGAAAATTGGAAGATAAACAGAAAATATAATTTTAAGTATTTACAGCATAGAAATGATGTTAAATCACCTAAATATCTATTAATTGCCAACTCTACAAATTTCTATGTCAATGACTATGATGTGTGTGAGCCTTGGACCTACAGTAGAATATTAAGGAAAGAATAAGTGGATATACATAAATTACTGTTAAGTAGAAAATGAAGGTGAACTATAATTTTTAAAACACAAGTCACAGTGAAAATGGGTACATAAGCTTAAATGTGATGAAAGTTTGGGGAAACATCTTAAAGATTCTGTGGTTTGAGATTGATTTTTATGGTTAGGAATTGTATTTACCAGTAGGAAGAAAAGAAGTATGCGAGATAGAGGAAATTATATGAGCAAATATCCTGAGGATGGAAAGTACTGGAAAAGCAACTGTGACAAGAGAGAGGGTAGGAGAAAAGAGCAGAGAGATACAGAAAAGTTTTCTTTGAGTACATCACAGACTGGTGAAAAACTGTGGAAATTCAGTTACATGATAATGCAGGTACCCTGATTTTTCAAGAATTTTATCCATTATTTGCAGGAGACATCACCTTTACATATAATGTGCTTAGTCGCTCAGTCTCCTCTGACTCTTTGCGACCTCATGGACTGTAGCCCACCCAGCTCCTCTGTCCACGGGGATTATCCAAGCAAGAATACTGGAGTGGGTTGTCATGCCCTCCTCCAGGAGATCTTCCCGACCTAAGGGTAGAATCCAGGTCTTCTGCTTTGTAGGCAGATTCTTTATCATCTGAGCCACCAGGGAAGCTTTACATATAATAGTGCTTGCTAAGGTGTAACAGATTTCCTCCCTAAAGAAAACTCTTGGCTATTCCAAAGTATTCCTATTTGTGAAACTAGAAATGTCTTTAAATATTCTCTCTCAAGGCACAGAGACATGCCTTTCTGATATAAGGATGGAAAGACATCTCACTGAAAATATAATTTGCTTCCAATATGATAATCTAAACTGTATAGGAATACATCCTCTAAACATTCCTTGATTTTCTCATGGTATATATATTTGCATCTTTATAGACTATAGGGCAAAGTTTTCAAACTAATTTTTATGGCATCTAAGATGTTTTTAGCCTTGAAAGCCCTACAGGGGTTGATAAGTAGAAAAACTCAATAGCCCTCTGGCATTGACAGTGACCAGAAGATTAAAGGAAGAACGTGTTTCTGCCTATAATAAAACAAACATAATATAATTAGTCTTATTCCCCGCTCCCTCAGCAAAAAAAAAAAAAAAAAATTATAAGGGCTTTCTTTGTTTGTACCCTTTGCAAAATAACTCATGAGGGAACAACCACCTGTTTCACTAATATGGTCACTAACATTTCATGCTATGTCGTGTTTCTAAGTACTCTTAATAATTAACTTCTTAGAACATAAAGACTGAGCTCCGCGGGCCCGAGAGCAGCCAGGACGTGCCACCCTCCACCTGGCGGCCGCTGGCATCCCACACCGCACCCCCTGCCCTCCCGTGCATTCCCCCACCCCCACCCCCACTCCCACCCAGGGAGCCCGGGATACACCTTTCCTGCTCTGGACTGCTGCGGCGAGCGTTCAGTGAACCTCTCTGATGTCCCTCAATGTGGAGAAATTTTTCATCTTTAACCTAGATGTTTTATCATCGGTGCTGTATAGATGGAGAAGTCTTGAGGCTACTGTGAAAATAAAACTGAAAACCAGAAGCAGGAGGCTTAAGTCCAAATCCTGAGAACATCAGAGAACTCCTGAATCCAGCGAACATTATTCAATAGGAGCTCATCAAACACCTCCATACCTACACTGAAACCAAGCACCACCAAGGGCCAACAGGTTCCAGAGCAAGACATACCATGCAAATTCTCCAGCAACACAAGAACACACCCCTGAGCTTCAATATACAGGCAGCTCAAAGTTACTCCAAACCATTGATGTCTCATAACCTATTACTGGTCACTCCATTGCACTCCAGAGAGAAGAAATCCCTCCACCCACCAGAACTCCAACACAAGCCTCCCTAACCAAGAAACCTTGACAAGCCACTGATACAACCCCTCCCACAGTGAGGAAGCTCCATAATAAAGAGAACTCCACAAATTCCCAGAATATAGAAAGGCTACCCCAAATGCAGCAATATAACCAAGAGGAAGAGACAAAGGAATATTCAGCAGATAAAGGAACAGGAGAAATGCCCACCAAACCAAACAAAAGAGGAAGAGATAGGCAATCTACCTGAGAAAGAATTCCAAATGTTGATAGTGAAAATGATCCAAAATCTTGAAATCAAAATGGAATCACAGATAAATAGCCTGGAGACAAGGATTGAGAAGATGCAAGAAAGGTTTAACAAGGACCTAGAAGAAATAAAATAGAGTCAATATATAATGAATAATGCAATAAATGAGATCAGAAACACTCTGGAGGCAACAAATAGTAGAATAACAGAGGCGGAAGATAGGATTAGTGAAATAGAAGCTAGAATGGTAGAAATAAATGAATCAGAGAGGGAAAAAGAAAAACGAATTAAAAGAAATGAGGACAATCTCAGAGAACTCCAGGAAAATATGAAATGCTTCAACATTCGAATTATAGGAGTCCCAGAAGAAGACAAAAAGACCATGAGAAATCCTTGAGGAGCTAATAGTTGAAAACTTCCCTAAAATGGGGAAGGAAATAATCACCCAAGTCCAAGAAACCCAGAGAGTTCCAAATAGGATAAACCCAAGGCGATTTCACCTTTTTCTCAAGTGCTCAGGGAACCTTCTCCAGGATAGATCACATCCTGGGCCATAAATCTAACCTTGATTAATTCAAAAAAATCAAAATCATTCCAAGCATCTTTTCTGACCATAATGCATTAAGATTAGATCTCAATTACAGGAGAAAAACTATTAAAAATTCCAACATATGGAGGCTGAAAAACATGCTTCTGAATAACCAACAAATCACAGAAGAAATCAAAAAAGAAATCAAAATATGCATAGAAACTAATGAAAATGAAAACACAACAACCCAAAACTTGTGGGACACTATAAAAGCAATGCTAAGAGGAAAGTTCATAGCAATACAGGCATACCTAAAGAAACAAGAAAAAAGTCAAATAAATAACCTAATTCTATACCTAAAGCAACTAGAAAAGGAAGAAATGGAGAACCCCAGAGTTAGCAGAAGGAAAGAAATCTTAAAAATTAGGGCAGAAATAAATGCAAAAGAAACAAAAGAGACCATAGCAAAAATCAACAAAGCCAAAAGCTGGTTCTTTGAAAGGATAAATAAAATTGACAAACCATTAGCCAGACTCATCAAGAAACAAAGAGAGAAAAATCAAATCAATAAAATTAGAAATGAAAATGGAGAGATCACAACAGACAACACAGAAATACAAAGGATCATCAGAGACTACTATCAGCAATTATATGCCAATAAAAAGGACAACGTGGAAGAAATGGACAAATTCTTAGAAAAGTACAACTTTCCAAAACTGAACCAGGAAGAAATAGAAAATCTTAACAGATCCATCACAAGCACGAAAATTGAAACTGTAATCAGAAATCTTCCAGCAAACAAAGGCCCAGGTCCAGGCAGCTTCACAGCTGAATTCTACCAAAAATTTAGAGAAGAGCTAACACCTATCCTGCTCAAACTCTTCCAGAAAATTGCAGAGGAAGGTAAACTTCCAAACTCATTCTATGAGGCCACCATCACCCTAATACCAAAACCTGACAAAGATGCTACAAAAAAAGAAAACCACAGGCCACTATCACTGATGAACATAGATGCAAAAGTCCTCAACAAAATCCTAGCAATCAGAATCCAACAACACATTAAAAAGATCGTACACCATGACCAAGTGGGCTTTATCCCAGAGATGCAAGGATTCTTCAATATCTGCAAATCAATCAATGTAATTCACTACATTAACAAATTGAAGAATAAAAGCCATATGATTATCTAAATAGATGCAGAGAAGGCCTTTGACAATATTCAACATCTATTTATGATAAAAACTCTCCAGAAAGCAGGAATAGTAGGAACATACCTCAACATAATCAAAGCTATATATGACAAACCCACAGCAAACATTATCGTCAATGGTGAAAAATTGAAAGCATTTCTCCTAAAGTCAGGAACAAGACAAGGGTGCCCACTTTCACCACTACTATTCAACATAGTATGGAAGTTTTGGCCACAGCAATCAGAGCAGAAAAAGCAATAAAAGGAATCCAAATTGGAAAAGAAGAAGTAAAACTCTCACTGTTTGCAGATGACATGATCCTCTACAGAGAAAACCCTAAAGACTCCACCAGAAAATTACTAGAGCTAATCAATGAATATAGTAAAGTTGCAGGATACAAAATCAACACACAGAAATCCCTTGCATTCGTATACACTAATAATGAGAAAGTAGAAAAAGAAATTAAAGAAACAATTCCATTCACCATTGCAACGAAAAGAATAAAATACTTGGGAATATATCTACCTAAAGAAACTAAAGACCTATATATAGAAAACTATAAAACACTGATGAAAGAAATCCAAGAGGACACTAATAGATGGAGAAATACACCATGTTCATGGATTGGAAGAATCAATATAGTAAAAATGAGTATACTACCCAAAGCAATCTACAGATTCAATGCAATCCCTATCAAGCTACCAGCGGTATTTTTCACAGAACTAGAACAAATAATTTCAAGATTTGTATGGAAATACAGAAAAACCTCGAATAGCCAAAGCAATCTTGAGAAAGAAGAATGGAACTGGAGGAATCAACCTGCCTGACTTCAGGCTCTACTACAAAGCCACAGTCATCAAGACAGTATGGTACTGGCACAAAGACAGAAATATAGATCAATGGAACAAAATAGAAAGCCCAGAGATAAATCCACACACCTATGGACACATTATCTTTGACAAAGGAGGCAAGAATATACAATGGAGTAAAGACAATCTCTTTAACAAGTGGTGCTGGGAAAACTGGTCAACCACTTGTAAAAGAATGAAACTAGATCACTTTCTAACACCACACACAAAAATAAACTCAAAATGGATTAAAGATCTAAATGTAAGACCAGAAACTATAAAACTCCTAGAGGAGAACATAGGCAAAACACTCTCCAACATAAATCACAGCAGGATCGTCTCTGATCCACTTCCCAGAACTCTGGAAATAAAAGCAAAAATAAACAAATGGGATCTAATTAAAATTAAAAGCTTCTGCACAACAAAGGAAAATATAAGCAAGGTGAAAAGACAGCCTTCTGAATGGGAGAAAATAATAGCAAATGAAGCAACAGACAAACAACTAATCTCAAAAATATACAAGCAACTTATGCAGCTCAATTCCAGAAAAATAAACAACCCAATCAAAAAATGGGCCAAAGAATTAAATAGACATTTCTCCAAAGAAGACATATGGATGGCTAACAAACACATGAAAAGATGCTCAACATCACTCATTATTAGAGAAATGCAAATCAAGACCACAATGAGGTACCACTTCACACCAGTCAGAATGGCTGTGATCCAAAAGTCTGCAAGCAATAAATGCTGGAGAGGGTGTGGAGAAACGGCAACCCTCTTGCATTGTTGGTGGGAATGCAAACTATTACAGCCACTATGGAGAACAGTGTGGAGACTCCTTAAAAAATTGCAAATAGAACTGCCTTATGACCCAGCCATCCCACTGCTGGGCATACACACCGAGGAAACCAGAATTGAAAGAGACACATGTACCCCAATGTTCATCACAGCACTGTTTATAATAGCCAGGACATGGCTAGATGTCCATCAGCAGATGAATGGATAAGAAAGCTGTGGTACATATACACAATGGAGTATTACTCAGCCATTAAAAAGAATACATTTGAATCAGTTCTAGTGAGATGGATGAAACTGGAGCCAATTATACAAAGTGAAGTAAGCCAGAAAGAAAAACACCAATACAGTATGCTAACACATATATATGGAATTTAGAAAGATGGTAATGATGACTCTGTATGCAAGACAGCAAAAGAGACACAGATGTGTAGAGTGGATTTTGGACTCTGAGAGAGAGGGCAGGATGATTTGGGAGAATGGCATTGAAACATGTATACTATCATGTAAGAAACGAATCACCAGTCTATGTTTGATGCAGGATACAGGATGCTTGGGGCTGGTGCATGGGGATGATCCAGAGAGATGATATGGGGTAGGAGGTGGGAGTGGGAGGTTCATGTTTGGGAACTCATGTACACCCGTGGTGGATTCATGTCAATGTATGGCAAAACCAATACAATATTGTAAAGTAAAATAAAGTAAAAATAAAGATTAAAAAAAAAGAAGAACATAAAGACTGATCAAATTATTATCATTCTGAAATATGAAGCTTATCACAGTCCCCCCAAAAATTAAGACCATTGATAAAGATAAAACCACTCTAGAGAGGAGTGAGCAGATTCAACGCATAGTGGACACTCAGAAGAACACTTTTAAGAACACATAAAATTCTCAGGATAGAATATATGAGAGGTGAATGCATCTGATCCCCATGGACACTTTCTCAATAGTAACATTCTCAAGTGTTAAAACATTATCCAATTTAGCTCCTGTCAAAATGCTAACAAGTCGCAGAAAGGTGTAAGAGATTAACTCTGTTCAGCAATTAACAACTTCAACACCAAAGAATTTATCAGAAAATCTAAAAAAGAAACCTGCAAAAATACAATAGCAGTAAAATGTTGATGCTATATGTCACCCATAAAATTCACCTTCTTAAACACTTCTTACATTATTCCAGCCTCCAAAATCAGAAACTCAAAGAAACTTCCTATTGCCCAAAGGATAAATTTTAAGATCCTTGGCATGACATTCATATTAAGATATAATTTGGAATTAATCTTTCATTGCATGCTTATTTCTCAGATTCTCAAAATGAACCCCTACATCTAATCCATCTCATCTAATTCATACTGCCCAAAATATGTCCTGCTGATGACCATGCCACTGTAACAAAATGCTTTTTCACATTAATCCTTTTGAAACACCAATATGCAATCCAAGTGTCACCTCTTCATCCTTAATGAGGTCTGGTATCACTATTATAATTAGATTAACTTCCTCTTTTACCAAACTCTTTTAATATTTATGATCTGTACCATTTATTTAGCAGTTAATGATGCCAGAGAATGTATGAATGCACTCCCTGGTTGCCAAGACAGTAAAGAATTTGCCTGCAATGTGGGATAACTGCGTTTGATCCCTGGGTTGGGAAGATCCCCTGGAGGAGGGCATGGCAACCCATCTTGCCTGGAGAATCCCATGGACAGAGGAGCCTGGCAGGCAAGAGTCCATAGGGTCACAAGGAGTCAAACACAACTGATCAACCAAGCATACACATACATAGATACCAGAGAATGTATGAATGCATAAGTGTCCCCTCCTCTGTCCTTAAGTCTGACATCCAGTTGGACCTAAAAATTTTAAAGTAGTATTTTACAGTGAAATGAAACATATTAGAGGAAGTAACATACATTTAGTGAGTTGCTACAAGAACTTACCCCCAATGAAATAGAATACATCAGAATGTATCACATGCAGAAAGAGTAACTATTATCTACAAAATTTTTGTTTTATACATGTATGTGGATGAATGTGTTTAGGGAGTTGTAATGAATATTTTTTTCTTATAGGACCAATTTATTTATTTATTTATTTTAATTTGAAAACCACTGTCCTAGAAGATGGAGAAGCCAATGGCACCCCACTCCAGTACTCTTGCCTGGAAAACCCCATGGACGGAAGAGCCTGGTAGGCTGCAGTCCATGGGGTCGCTAAATCGGACACGACTGAGCAACTTCACTTTCACTTTTTACTTTCATGCATTGGAGAAGGAAATGGTAACCCACTCCAGTGTTCTTGCCTGGAGAATCCCAGGGACAGGGGAGCCTGGTGGGCTGCCGTCTATGGGGTCGCATAGAGTTGGACACGACTAAATCGAATTAGCAGCAGCAGCAGCAGTCCTAGAAGACCATGTTCCCTACTAATTTACATATAGAGTATCTAATACAGAATTCTATATTAAATAAATGCTTACAATGAAAGCATTTGTCACTTTAGGACAGTAAGATGAATTAAATTCAGAGAAAATAAAAAACACACAAGGAGAAACCAAAACTAAAGAACAGAATGGAGACATTGGGAGCACCAATGAATATGTACTGAATGAGAAAAACAGGAATTGTGAAATTGCTAGTTAAATTTTATTTGCAGTGCAGCCTAGAGTTGGCTCACATTGGCATAAGACTATGTGGTGCACAGACTACTATGCTTCAGTGAGGATCTTTGAATCATCTAAAAACTCAAGTGTCATCTATAGCAGGTTGTAATACCAGCAAGTTGTAGAACCTAACAATGTGAAAGAAAAGCTCCCTTTTCCTCATTGTGTAATACTGAACATCTGGGACCTTTAATATAAACCATAAATAGAAGTTTTCTAAATTCATGATTTTCTCATGACTCTTTCCTGTATAGTTTTATTACACAACACAGAATTTGGCAACCACTTTTCACATACACTATGAAATTAAATTTTGATATTTTAATACATACATGATCTATACATGAACATTAAATAGCTTACAGAACTGAAATAGCACCGTCTGTCTAAACAGTATAATCCTAAAATACAAGACTTCATTGCTATATTTCATGAAGAATAGTTTGAATTTGTTACATGAAGTCTATACAATATTACCAAATATTACTAAGCATATTTCATGTGGCACATAGTATTATTTGTTAACAATTCTTTCTTCCTTCTCCATCTGAAAATGGGGTGAATATACAATGTGTGTATACCTGTCTTCTTCACTTACTTGGAGCTTGAGCAAGTGACTTGTCTGAACTGTTGGCATGTGTGCTAATATAATTAATCTTTTCATCCAAGCTTTAGATGTACATGTACACTTGGTTGGTATATGCAATCCTGCCTTAAACCATGCAAATATTACTCTTCAAGTAAGCATCAATCCCAGAATGTGAGATGCATGGAGACACAAACCAGTAGTGTGAAGTATAGCCACAGCAGGCAATACACAGTCATTTCAGTGAAAAATTTGTTGTTAGGCTTTGAGATTTTTGATGGCTTGATATGGAGCATTATTTTAACAAAAAAAAAAACTAATATAGTTCATAACTCAATACCATAATATGTTAATAATGTAACATAAATTCCTAAAAATATATCATAAAAGATCCATTAGCACTCTTGAACAGCCTCAATAATTTAAGTTTTTCAACATAATTTTCTTGGTACATATACTCTTCTTTGTTTATAATTAGGAGAACAGTGTGGAGATTCCTTAAAAAACTGGAAATAGAACTGCCTTATGACCCAGCAATCCCACTGCTGGGCATACACACCAAGGAAACCAGAACTGAAAGAGACATGTGTACCCCAATGTTCATCGCAGCACTGTTTATAACAGCCAGGACATGGAAGCAACCTAGATGTCCATCAGCAGATGAATGGATAAGAAAGCTGTGGTACATATACACAATGGAGTATTCAGTTCAGTTCGGTTCAGTCACTCAGTCATGTCCAACTCTTTGCGACCCCATGAATTGCAGCACGCCAGGCCTCCCTGTTCATCACCATCTCCCGGAGTTCACTCAGACTCATGTCCATCGAGTCTGTGATGCCATCCAGCCATCTCATCCTCGGTCATCGCTTTCTCCTACTGCCCCCAATCCCTCCCAGCATCAGAGTTTTTCCAATGAGTCAACTCTTTGCATGAGGTGGCCAAAGTACTGGAGTTTCAGCTTTAGCATCATTCCTTCCAAAGAAATCCCAGGGTTGATCTCCTTCAAAATGGACTGGTTGGATCTCCTTGCAGTCCAAGGAACCCTCAAGAGTCTTCTCCAACACCACAGTTGTAAAGTAAAAATTAAAAATAAATAAATAAATGGGAAAAAAAAAAAAAAACAAAAGCATCAATTCTTTGGCACTCAGCCTTCTTCACAGTCCAACTCTCACATCCATACATGACCACAGGAAAAACCATTACTCAGCCATTAAAAAGAGTACATTTGAATCAGTTCTAATGAGGTGGATGAAACTGGAGCTGATCATACAGAGTGAAGTAAGCCAGAAAGAAAAACACCAATACAGTATACTAACTCATATATATGGAATTTAGAAGGATGGTAACGATAACCCTGTATGCAAGACAGCAAAAGAGACACAGATGTATAGAACAGTCTTTTGGACTCTGTGGGAGAGGGAGAGGGTGGGATGATTTGGGAGAATGGTATTGAAACATGTATAATATCATATAAGAAATGAGTTGCCAGTCTAGGTCTGATGCAGGATACAGGATGCTTGGGGCTGGTACACTGGGATGACCCAGAGAGATGGTATGGGGAGGGAGATGGGAGGGGGGTTCAGGATTGGGAACACTTGTACACCCGTGGTGGATTCATGTTGATGTATAGCAAAACCAATACAGTATTGTAAAGTAAAATAAAGTAAAATTTAAAAAAAAATACTGAATCTTTAGTATGGAGATCATTTTAACTACTTCCCATTCTCATTATGAATTAAAATGCAACTTACTGCAATTCATAATTACTTGAATTCAGACATATAATAACCAACAAAATATGGAAATTGATATAGATTTATTGGCTGCCAGCTAATGCATTTAATAATGGGCTTGTGTGTGTGTGAGTGTGTGCACACATGAATGTGTGAAGACATATAGAATTTTTGCACTACTATTGTTTGAAGGGAAATTAAAGTTTTGAACATAGTCTCAGAGGAGGAAAAAACCCATATAACAAGTATATGAGGAAAGCATATGGAAATAAGTGCCAAACCAATGAAGCAACTCCTAGCTTATTAATGAGTATCTCTACTCTATTCTCTATTAATGATTCTTTGGAATGTACTTTTTAAAAACAAGAATAAGACTTTCACAGATTGTAGTTATTAGTAGGATAAAGCTATTAAAGTAATACAACCAGTAATCATTTTGAAGACACCAAGTCTGTCCCTGGGAAGATCTTCAAAAGACAGAATATCACATATCATTGTCAAGTACTTAAAAAGGATAACTCTTGATTAGGAGTCAGGACAAGGAGAGTCAAGCATTCATTAGATAAAGAATCATAGCTCCCATGGGTAAACATATCCCCAAAGATCATTCTGGGCCCAGGATCAAAGGCGGGGCTATTTATTGAAATGGACACATTAGTTAAGATAAAGGAAGTGTGACTTCTGTTGTAGATAAGCGCTATACAATATTTGTAGGATGAAAAACTACATCTAGGGACATAAGATGATTTGATCTAGGATATAGATTTTATTTCCAGAATGAGGGCAATATATGCTAATATTTTGTTGACACTTTTAAACATTACTGTGGAAGGCTCAAGCTACACACTGTGACTTAAAGGGGAATGAGATATAAGTGCAGGATTTCTCTGCTGGCTCCAAAGAAATGTACCATGATTGTGGCTTATATTTCCCCCTTTTAGAAATACATGAAATTCTGGAATTAATACACAATGTATTATAATGAGTTTATCTTCTTTACGAAGGTCTGGGGAAAAAATAACTAATGAGAGCAGTGAATACAGAGATGCTAGTATAGCAAAAAGAAAATGCATGGCATATGGCACTTCTATTAAAGTGAATTTATCACTGCACAATTTATCTAAGAATCATCAGTGCTTTTAATATTAAGATTGATTTATCTGCCTTTTAATTAATGCAATTTTTGTTAAACATTGCATTTTTCCATATATCAATTACTGACAAAGACATATGTTTGAGACAGAAAGCATAAGTATTTTTTTAAATGCTTTGTTAAAATGTTTAGATATACATATTGTAATCAATAGTTGAATCAAATTATGTGATATTCTGAATATATAGTCAAAATGAATAAATACTGAGCTATATCCATGACTTTTTAGGTTTTTCAGAAAATATATAATAATAAAATAGTGGTGAGTAAAGGAATGATGACACAAAGTAGTTACTGTGACATGAATGAAATCTGGAACAAGACTAGAAGAAAATGACAGAGATCCATGACAAAAGATGAGGTGCTAAACCAAACAGGTCTATAACGACAATGAATTTAAAAAATTATAGTTCAGGGTTTTTGATTAGTGGCAAATTGACACACTGAAATAATATGTGTCCTTTTCTTGCTAAAACACATATAAATGTGAGCTGGCTCATTTATTAGATATTTTAGAAATACCTAATTGTGTTACAAAGAAAGAAAATTTATAATTCTAAAATTAAAGAGAGAATTTCAAAATGAGAATAAGCACAGGAGTTAAGGAGTCTTTTTGGAGGAGACTGTAGGGGACTTTTTGTATGTGGACAGTAGAAACTGAATAAATATGCTAAAAACTCATGTATTAGTATTGCTTTTATTATCAGAATCATTTTCAAAAGGCATTCCTAAAACTTAAGAACAAAAAGAAAACTATCCAAAGTAAAATCTTAGAAAAAACATGAATGACCAGGAAGAAAATAACCTAAATAAAACTGATGTGGACATACTATGAGACAGAAAAGACCTACAGGTAATAAATATTCCTAGGTACAGAGATGGTACATAATTAAATAACCTAAAGACGCAGCTTCACAGGCAAATTCTATCAGATAAAGAGTCCCCACTTACGCTTCTGAAATTTTTCCAAAAAGTTGCAAAGGAAGGAACATTCCCAAACTCATTCTACAAAGCCACCATCACCCTGATAATAAAACCAGACAAAAATTTCACACACAAAAAAGAAAATTACAGGCCAATAACAGCAATGGACATAGATTTAAAAAATAATAATAATCTTCAACAAAATACAAGCAAACTAAATCCAGACACAATAAAAGTTTCATACACCATGATCAGAGTGCCTAAAGAACTATGGACGGAGGTTCTTGACATTGTACAGGAAGCAGTGATCAAGATCATCCCCAAGAAAAAGAAATGCAAAAAGGCAAAATGATTGCCTAATGAGGCCTTACAAATAGTTGAGAAAAGAGGAGAAGCTAAAGGCAAAGGAGAAAACTAAAGATACACCCATTTGAATGCAGAGTTCCAAAGAATAGCAAGGAGAGATAAGAAAGCATTCCTCAGTGATCAATGCAAAGAAATAGAGGAAAACAATAAAATGGGGAAGACTAGAGATCTCTTCAAGATGATTAGAGATACCAAGGGAACATTTCATGCAAAGTTGGGCACAATAAAGGACAGAACTGGTAGAGACCTAATAGCAGCACAAGATATTAAGAAGAGGTGGCAAGAATACACAGAACTATACAAAAAAAAATCTTCATGACCCGGGTACCATGATGGTGTAATCACTCACCTAGAGTGAGGTGACCAGACATCCTGGAATGCGGTCAAGTGGGCCCTAGGAAGCATCACTACAAACGAAGCTAGTGGAGGTGATAGAATAACAATTGAGCTATTTTAAACCCTAAAAGATATTGCACACATCTCACACACTAGTAAAGTAACGCTCAAAATTCTCCAAGCTACACTTGGAGAATCATGAATTTCCAGATGTCTAAGCTGGATTTAGAAAAGGCAGAGAAACCAGAGATCAAACTGCCAACATTCGTTGCATCATCGAAAAAGCAAAAGAGTTCCAGAAAAACATCTCTTCTGCTTTATTGACTACTCCAAAGCCTTTGACTGTGTGGATCACAACAAACTGTGGAAAATTCTTCAAGAGATGGAAATACCAGACCACCTGACTTGCCTCCTGAGAAAACTGTATGCAGCTCAGGAAGCAACAGTTAGAACTGGACATGGAACAACACTGGTTCCAAGTCAGAAAAGGAGTATGTAAAGGCCATATATTGTCACCCTGCTTATTTAATTTATATGCAGAGTACATCATGAGAAATGCCAGACTGGATGAAGCACAAGCTGGAATCAAGATTGCCAGGAAAATTATCAATAACCTCAGATATGCAGGTGATACCACCCTATCGCAGAAAGTGAAGAAGATCTAAAAAGCCTCCTGATGAAAGTGAAAGAGGAGAGTGAAAAAGCTGGCTTAAAATTCAACATTCAGAAAACTAAGATCATGGCATCTGGTCCCATCACTTCATGGCAAATAGATGGGGAAACAATGGAAACAGTGAGAGACTTTATTTTCTTGGTCTCCAAAATCACTGCAGATGGTGACTGCAGCCATGAAATTAAAAGGCGCTTGCTCCTTATAAGAAAAGCTATGACCAACCTAGACAGCATATTAAACAGCAGAGAGATTACTTTGCTGATAAAGGTCTGTCTAGTCAAAGCTATGGTTTCTCCAGTAGTCATGTATGCATGTGAGAGTTGGACTATAAAGAAAGCTGAGTGCCAAAGAACTGATACTTTTGAACTATGGTGTTACAGAAGACTCTTGAGAGTCCCTTGGACAGCAAGGAGATCCAACCAGTCCCCCCTAAAGGAAATCAGTCCTAAATATTCATTGGAAGGACTGATGCTGAAGCTGAAATTCCAATATTTTGGCCACCTGATGAGAAGAACTGACTGATTTTTAAAAGACCCTGATGCTAGGAAAGATTGAAAGTGGGAGGAGAAGGGGACAACAGAGGATGAGATGGTTGGATGACATCACTGAGTGATGTCATGAGTTTTAGTAGGCTCTAGGAGTTGGTGATGGACAGGGAAGCCTGGCGTGCTGCAGTCCATGGGGTCACAAAGAGCTGGACATGACTGAGTGACTGAACTGAGCTGAACTGACACCCTGGTCAAGTAGGATTTATCCCAGGGATGGAAGGATTTTTCAAAATCTATAAATCAATCAGTGTGATACACCACATTAACAAATTGAATTTAAAAAATGATCATCCTAATAGGTGGAAGAAAAGCTTATGACAGAATTCAACACTCAAATTTATGATTTAACTCTCCAGAAAGTGGGCATAGAGAGAAACTTACTTCATCATAATGAAGGTCATATATGACAAAACTACAGCAAACATTCTCAACTGTGAAAAACTGAAAGTATCTGAACTGTGAAAAACTGAAAGCTAAGATCGGGAGCAAGAGAAATTGAAAGCATTTTCTCTAAGATCACAAACAAGACAAGAATGTTCATTCTAGCCACTACTATTCAACCTAGTTTTGGAAGTCCTAGCCACAGCAATTCAGGAAGAAAACAAAATAAAAAGAATCCAAATTTTAAAGAAGCAGTAAAATTATCACTATTTATAGATGATATGATACTATACATAGAAAATATGCTACCAGAAAACTATTAGAGCTTGTCAAGGAATTTAGTAAATTTGCAGGATAAAAATTAATACATTTTGTATTCCTATGCAGTAACAATGAAACGTCTGAAAGAAAAACCAAGGAGACAATCTCATTTAGCATCACATCAAAAAGAATAAAATGTCTAGGAATAAACCTCCCTAAAGCAGAAAAAGATATATACTCAGAAAACATTATGACACTGATGACAGAAATAAGAGACTGCATAAACAGATATTGTGATATACCATATTCTTGGATATGAAGAATCAATATTGTGAAAGTGACTATACTACTCATAGAAATCTACAGACTCAAAACAATCCCTAACAAATTACCAAGGGCATTTTTTACAGAATTAGAATAAGAAGTTTTACAATTTGTATGGAATAACAAACAACCTAAATACCCTGAATAGTCAAAATGATCTTCAGAAAGAAAAACAGAGCTGGAGCAATCAGGCTCCCTGACTTCAGACTATACTACAAATCTACAGCTATCAAGACAGTATTTGCCACAAAGACAAAATACAAATCAATGGAATAGAATAGAAAGTTCAGAGATAAACCCATGCACCTCTGGACACCTAACCTATAACAAAGGAGGCAAGAATATACAATGGAGAAAAAGTCTCTTGGAATAAGTGATGCTGGGAAAACTGGATGGCTGTATGTAAAAGAATGAAATTAGAACACACTCTACCACCATGCACAAAAACAAACTCAAAATGTATCAAAGACCTAAATGTAAGGCCAGACACTATAAAACTCTTAAAGGAAAACATAAACAGAAAACTCTCTGATATAAATCATAGCAAGATCTTTTTGATCCAGCTCCTACAGTAATGAAAATAACAACAAAAATAACAAATGAGTCCTAATTAAACTCACAAACTTCTGCACAGCAAAAGAAACAATAAACAAGACAGATAGATAACTCTCAGAATGGGACAAAATATTTGCAAACAAAGCAAAGGACATGGGATCAATCTCCAAAATATACAAACGGCTCATGCAGCTTAATATAAAAAAATTTTTTTTCAAAAAAGCAGCAGGAGATCTAAATAGACATTTCTCCAAAGAAGATATACAGATGGACAAGAAGCACATGAAAAGATACTCAATATCACTAATTATGAGAGAAATACCACTCAAAACAACAATGTCAAATCACCTCACACTGGTCAGAATGGCCATCATCAAGTCTACAAACAATAAATGCTAGAGAGGGTGTGGAGAGAAGGGAACTCTTCTACACTGTTGATGGGAAAGTAAATTGGTATAGTCCCTATGAAATCATTATGAAGGTTTCTTGAAAAACTAAAGAGAGAGCTACTATATGATCCAGCAATCCCACACCTGGGTATATAGCTGAAGAAAACCATAATCGGATACATGCACCCAAATGTTTACTGCAGCACTATTTTCAATAGCCAGGATATGGGAGCAACCTAAATATCTATGAACAGTTCAGTTCAGTTCAGTTACTCAATCGTGTCCGACTCTTTGCGACCCCATGAATTGCAGCAAGCCAGGCCTCCCTGTCCATCACCAACTCCCAGAATTCACCCAAACTCATGTCCACCGAGTCAGTGATGCCATCCAACCATCTCATACCCTGTCACCCCCTTCTCCTCTTACCTTCAATCTTTCCCAACATCAGGGCCTTTTCTAATGAGTGAGTCCTTTGCATCAGGTGACTAAAATATTGAAGCTTCAGCTTCAGCATCAGTCTTTGCAATGAATATTCAGGACTGATTTCCTTTAGGATTGACTGGTTTGATCGCCTAGCAGTCTGAGGGACTCTCAAGAGTCTTCTCTAACACCACAGTTCAAAAGCATCAGTTCTTTCAAAAGCACTCAGCTTTCTTTATGGTCTAACTCTCATATGCATACATGACTACTGGAAAAACCATAGCTTTGACTAGATGGACCTTTGTCAGCCAAGTGATGTCTCTACTTTTTAATATGCCATCTAAGTCGTTCATAGCTTTGCTTCCAAGGAAGAAGTGTCTTTTAATTTTATGGCTACAGTCACCATATGCAGTGATTTGGGAGACCAATAAAATAGTCTCTCACTATTTCCCTCTCTATTTCCCATGAAGTGATGGGACTGGATGCCAGGATCTTCGTTTTCTGAACGTTGAGTTTTAAGCCAGCTTCTCACTCTCCTCTTTCACCACGAGACTCTGCAGTTTCTCTTCACTTTTTGCCATAAGGGGTGTCATCTGCATATCTGAGGTTATTGATATTTCTCCCGGGAATCTTGATTTTAGCTTGTGCTTCATCCAGCCTGGCATTTCATATGATGTACTCTGAACAGAAGTTAAATAAGCAAAGTGACAATATACGGCCTTGACATACTCCTTTCCCAATTTGGAACCAGTCCATTATTCCATTCTTGGTTCTAATTGTTCCTTCTAGACCTACATATGGAGAAGGCAATAGCACACCACTCCAGTACTCTTGCCTGGAAAATCCTATGAGCAGAGGAGCCTGGTAGGCTGCAGTCCATGGGGTTGCTTGGAGTCGGACATGACTAAGCAACTTAAATTTCACTTTTCACTTTCACACATTGGAGAAGGAAATGGCAACCCACTCCAGTGTTCTTTCCTGGAGAATCCCAGGGATAGGGGAGGCTGGTGTGCTGCTGTCTATGGGGTCACACGGAGTCAGACACGACTGGGGCAACTTGGCAGCAGCAGCAGCAGACCTACATACAGATTTCTCAGGAGGCAGATAAGGTGGTCTGGTATTCCCATCTCTTTAAGAATTTTCTACAGTTTGCTGTGATCCACACAGTCAAAGGCTTTAGCATATTCAATGAAGCAGATGTTTTTTCTGGATTTCTCTTGCTTTTTCTATGATCCAATGGATGTTGGCAATTTGATCTCTGGTTCATCTGCCTTTTCTAAATCCAGCTTGAACATCTGGAAGTTCTTTGTTCACATACTGTTGAAGCCTCACTTGGAGAATTTTGAGCAATATTTTATTAGTGTGTGAGATGAGTGCAATTGTACAGTAGTTTGAACATTCTTTGCCACTGCCTTTCTTTGGGATTGGAATGAAAAACTGACATTTTCCTGTCCTGTGGCCACTGTTGAGTTTTCCAAATTTGAGTGTTTCCTGCGGACGCACAGGTCAGCAGTGGCTTGCCATGGTGACAGGGGCTCTGGCTGCAGCAGACCTGGGAGGCACAGAGTATGAGCCCCACCATAGAGCCACCAAATAGACAACTGACAAACCAGGGAACGGTTATACCAAAAAAGTTCTCGCACTGTTGTGAAAGTTCTAGGGCCCACAACCTATTTCCCAACCTATGGATCTGACAAAGGGATTGAGAACCCCCAGGGAATATGACTTTGAAAGCCAGTGGAATTTGATTACAGAACTTCCACAGGACTGGAGAAACAATTTTCAAGGGGACAAACAAAACCTTGTGTGCACCAGAACCTGGGAAAAAGAAGCAGTGACCCCACAAGAGACTGAGCCAGTGTTGCCCATGGGTGTCAGGCATCTCCGGCAAAGGCGTGAGTCAACAGTGACCTGTTCTGGGGTCAGGGGCACTGGATACAATAGTCCTGGAACGTTAACATGATAAGTGGTTTCTATCACATACCTAAAGCAAATGCTTAAATCATTTCCTTCAAGACCAGGAAATGAATAAGAACGAGAGCTACTGACATTTCTATATAATAAGACATAAGCAAAAGAAGGGACTTCCCTGGTAGCTCAGCTGATAAAGAATCCACCTGCAATGCAGGAGACTTTGGTTTGATTCCTGGGTCAGGAAGACCCTTGGAGGAGGACATGACAACTGACTCCAATATTCTTGCCTTGAGAATCCTCATGGACAGAGGAACCTGGTAGGCTACATACAGTCCATGGGGTCACAAAGAGTCGGATGCAACTGAACAACAAGCACAGCACAGCAGATGCAAAAGAAACAAAATGTAAGGGGATTATAAAGTAAGAAATAAAACTATAAATGAAATTCTTTATATTTAGAAAAACACAAAGCAGAAATTTTCAAATCTATCAGAGTCTCTAACCAGTCCATGGGTCTGCAGACACAAACAAAATGACTTCTACAAATATGAAACAAGTATATAACTGAATTTAAAATAAAAATAATATCAATTATCTATGTGTGTATATATATATATGCTATATACATATAAATATATTTAGAAAGAAATTTGAAACAATGCACAGTATTTTTCATAAAATTATAATGCTTTATCTGTTCTTTTAAACCTAGTCTAAATAAATTGAAAGCTGTATAATTTATCACCAGCTTGATCAAGTTTCTACCAAAATCTCAGAAACTTCTTTTTTAGTTTGAAAAATATCATTGTGATATTCATATGGGTGAGCAAATGACAATGAATTAGCAAATTATATTTGAGTCAAAAAAAAAAAAATAAGACAAGGTGGGAAATAGTGTTACAAGTTATAGTGACTTTATAGATGTAGACATAAATATAGAAAAACAGAGCAAAGAACATAGGTCCCAGACCCATATATTGGAATATAACTTATTATAGGGCTAGTATTATGGATGGGGCTTCCCTGGTGGTTCAGTGATAAAGAATCCACCTGCCAATGCAGGAGACACAGGTTCAATCTTTGAGTTAGGAATATCCCCTGGAGAAGGAAATGGCAACCCACTCCAGGATTCTTGCCTGGGAAATCCCGGAGGAGCCTCAGGGGCTACAGCTCATGGGGTTACAAAGTGTCAGGTACAATTGAAGTATCACCTCATACTGGTCAGAATGAGTATCATCAAAAAAATCTATGAACAATAAATGCTGGAGAAGGTGTGAAGAAAAAGGAACTCTCTTGCACTGTTGGTGGGGATGCAAATTGATATAGCCACTGTGGAGAAAAGTATGGAGATTCCTTAAAAAACTAGCAATGAAAACTACCATACGACCCAGCAATCCCACTACCAAGCATATACCCTCAGGAAACCATAACTGAAAAAGACATATACCCCAATGTTCACTGCAGCACTATTTACAGTAGCTAGGACATGGAAGCAATCTAGATGTCTTTTGACAGATGAATGGATAAAGAAATTGTTGTACATATACACATTGGAATATTACTCAGCTATTAAAAAGGAATGCATTTGAGTCAGTTCTAATGAGGTGGATAAACCTAAAGCCTATTATACAAAGTTAAGTAAGAAAGAGAAAGACAATTATCATATATTAACACATATATATGGCCTCTAGAAAGATGGTACTGATGATCCTATTTTCAGGGCAGTAAAGGAGATACAGACATAAAGAACAGACTTTTAGTCACAGTAAGTGAGGGAGAGGGTGGAAAACTTGAGAGAGTAGGATGAAACATTATGATATTTAAAAGAGATAATCAGTGGGAATTTGCTGTATGATGCAGGGAACCCAAACCAGTGCTCTGTGACAACCTAGATGGATAGTATGGGGCGAGAGGTGATAGGGAGGTTTACGAGGGAGGGGACATGGGTATGCCCATGCTGATTCATGTCAATGTATGACAGAAACCATAAGTATATTGTAATTATTCTTCAATTAAAACTAAAAATAAAAAGTAAATATAATAAAGAATGCAGCTTCACCAATCTTCTCTGAAACTCTGACCAAAAAGGTCATCATTTTCCCAATACAAAGGGGAAAATATCAACTCTTTCTATCTTCCTGGCTTTGAACACTTCCTAAATTCTATAGAGTCCTGTGAGTTCTCCCTATTGAGCATCAGTGTGATCTACTCCCTTACTACAGTGGTTCATACATTTAGATTTGCTCTGGGTAGTTTTCAAGGAAGGTCAAAGAGGAGAATACTGTTATACCCCTGAGGTTACAATCCCCCCCACTCAAAAAAGACTAAAATCAACTGAGGATCTTGAGATCTACTTTCTCCATTTGAGAAAACATATGCATGTTATTTAGGCACCAAAATGAGGGTATCCTGGCTCTGGTTTCTTAATCTGTACTCCAATCCCACTTGTTTGTTTTGGTTCCTTTGTCTCACACCTGGTTTCTACCTACCGCTCAGCATTTTCAGATCCATGTTTCAATAAGACAGTTTTATTTCATTCAGCTTCAGCACTTCAGCACTTAAGCTCTCCTGACGATTTCCCCAAGTGTTAGTTCCGCAGGCTGCTTGCCAGGTCATCCCTAATCCTTTGTCAATTGCCTATAGCTGAAATCTCAAAATGATAAGACACTTCAAGACACTGTTTGTCTGGGGTCAAGTTAACATAACCACTACTTATATAAGTAGAACTTCATGAGAGAATGTTGTGGGAGGATGTCTGGGTTTTCTCTGAACAGTTACAATAACATAACTAAATGCTGCAAAATACATGACAATATAGACATAAGTAAAATACCTATGCCTTATAATGAGTAGAATATGGGAAAGGTTAAAAAGAGAAATGAGACAGACTTTATATAACCACTGGCTGTAGTAAAAGAGGACTTCCCTGGTGGTCCAGGGAGCGGTGGCTGTGCGGGTGCAGGAGGGCTGAGAGGAGCTACTCCACGTTCAAGGTCAGGAGGGGTGGCAGTGAGGAGATACCCCTCATCCAAGGTGAGGAGATACCCCTCATCCAAGGTAAGGAGCAGTGGCTTCACTTTTGCTGGAGCAGCCCTGAAGAGATATCTCACATCCAAGGTAAGAGAAACCAAAGTAAGACGGTAGGTGTTGCGAGAAGGTATCAGAGGGCAGACACACTGAAACCATAATCGCAGAAAACTAGTCAATCTGATCACACTAGGACCACAACCTTCTCTAACTCAATGAAACTAAGCCATGCCCGTGGGGTCACCCAAGACGGGCGGGTCATGGTGGAAAGGTCTGCAGAATGTGGTCCACTGGAGAAGGGAATGGCAAACCACTTCAGTATTCTTGCCTTGAGAACCCCATGAACAGTATGAAAACGCAAAATGATAGGATACTGAAAGGGGAACTCCCAGGTCAGTAAGGTGCCCAATACACTACTGGAGATCAGTGGAGAAATAAATCAAGAAAGAATGAAGGGATGGAGCCAAAGCAAAAAGAATACCCAGTTGTGAATGTGACTGGTGATAGAAGCAAGGTCCAATGCTGTAAAGAGAAATATTGCATAGGAACCTGGAATGTTAGGTCCATGAATCAAGGCAAATTGGAAGTGGTCAAACAGGAGATGGCAAGAGTGAACGCCGACATTCTAGGAATCAGCGAACTAAAATGGACTGGAATGGGTGAATTTAACTCAGATGACCATTATATCTACTACTATGGGCAGGAATCGCTTAGAAGAAATGGAGTAGCCATCATGGTCAACAAAAGAGTAGGAAATGCAGTACTTGGATGCAATCTCAAAAATGACAGAATGATCTCTGTTCGTTTCCAAGGCAAACCATTCAATATCACAGTAATTCAAGTCTATGCCCCAATCAGTAACGCTAAAGAAGCTGAAATTGAATGGTTCTGTGAAGACCTACAAGATCTTTTAGAACTAACACCCAAAAAAGATGTCCTTTTCATTATAGGGGACTAGAATGCAAAAGTAGGAAGTCAAGAAACACCTGGAGTAACAGGAAAATTTGGCCTTGGAATGCAGAATGAAGCAGGGCAAAGACTAATAGAGTTTTGCCAAGAGAACGTACTGGTCATAGCAAACACCCTCTTCCAACAACACAAGAGAAGACTCTACACATGAACATCACCAGATGGTCAACACTGAAATCAGATTGATTACATTCTTTGCAGCCAAAGATGGAGAAGCTCTATACAGTCAGCAAAAACAAGACTGGGAGCTGACTGTGGCTCAGATCATGAACTCCTTATTGCCAAATACAGACTGAAATTGAAGAAAGTAGGGAAAGCCACTAGACCATTCAGGTATAACCTAAATCAAATCCCTTATGATTATACAGTGGAAGTGAGAAATAGATTTAAGGGACTAGATCTGATAGATAGAGTACCTGATGAACTATGGAATGAGGTTCGTGACATTGTACAGGAGACAGGGATCAAGACCATCCCCATGGAAAAGAAATGCAAAAAGCAAAATGGCTGTCTAGGGAGGCCTTACAAATAACTGTGAAAAGAAGAGAAGTGAAAAGCAAAGGAGAACAGGTAAGATATAAGCATCTGAATGCAGAGATCCAAAGAATAGCAAGAAGAGATAAGAAAGCCTTCTCGGTGATCAATGCAAAGAAATAGAGGAAAAGAACGGAATGGGAAAAATTAGAGATCTCTTCAAGAAAATTAGAGATACCAAGACAACATTCCATGCAAAGATGGGCTTCATAAAGGACAGAAATGGTATGGACCTAACAGAAGCAGAAGATATTAAGAAGAGGTGGCAAGAATACACGGAAGAACTGTACAAAAAAATCTTCTCGACCAACATAATCATGATGGTGTGATCACTCACCTAGAGCTAGACATCCCGGAATGTGAAGACAAGTGGGCCTTAGAAAGCATCACTATGAACAAAGCTAGTGGAGGTGATGGAATTTCAGTTGAGCTGTTTCAAATCCTGAAAGATGATGCTGTGAAAATGCTCCACTCAATATGCCAGCAGGTTTGGAAAACTCAGCAGTGGCCACAGGACTGGAAAAGGTCAGTTTTCATTCCAATCCCAAAGAAAGGCAATGCCAAAGAATGCTCAAACTACCACACAATTGCACTCATCTCACATGCTAGTAAAGTCATGCTCAAAATTCTCCAAGCCAGGCTTCAGCAATACGTGAACTGTGAACTTCCTGATGTTCAAGCTGGTTTTAGAAAAGGCAGAGGAACCAGAGATCAAATTGCCAGCATCCTCTGGATCATTGAAAAAGCAAGAGAGTTCCAGAAAGACAACTACTTCTGCTTTGTTGAGTAGCCAAAGCCTTTGACTGTGTGGATCACAATAAACTGTGGAAAATTCTTCAAGAGATGGGAATACCAGACCACCTGACCTGCCTCTTGAGAAACCTATATGCACGCTAGGAAGTAACAGTTAGAACTGGACATGGAACAACAGACTGGTTCCAAATAGGAAAAGGAGTACATCAAGGCTCTATATTGTCACCCTGCTTCTTTAATTTATATGCAGAGTACATCATGAGAAATGCTGGGCTGGAAGAAGCACAAGCTGGAATCAAGATTGCTGGGAGAAACATCAATAACCTCAGATATGCAGATGACACCATCCTTAAGGCAGAAAGTGAAGAGAAACTCAAAAGCCTCTTGAGGAAAGTGTAAGAGGAGAGTGAAAAAGTTAGCTTAAAGCTCAACATTCAGAAAACTAAGATCATGGCATTTGGTCCCATCACTTCATGGGAAATAGATGGGGAAAGAATGGAAACAGTGTCAGACTTTATTTTTTGGGCTCCAAAGTCGCTGCAGATGGTGACTGCAGCCATGAAATTAAAAGACTCTTACTCCTTGCAAGGAAACTTATGACCAACCTAGATAGCATATTCAAAAGCAGACATTACTTTGCCAACTAAGGTCTGTCTAGTCAAGGCTATGGTTTTTCCAGTAGTCATGTACGGATGTGAGAGTTGGACTGTGAAGAAGGCTGAGCACTGAAGAATTGATGCTTTTGAACTGTGGTGTTGGAGAGGACTCTTGAGAGTCCCTTGGACTGCAAGGAGATTCAACTAGTCCATTCTGAAGGAGATCGGCCCTGGGATTTCTTTGGAAGGAATGATGCTAAAGCTGAAACTCCAGTACTATGGGCACCTCATGCAAAGAGCTGACTCATTGGAAAAGACCGTGATGCTGGGAGGGATTGGGGGCAGGAGGAGAAGGAGATAACAGAGGATGAGATGGCTGGATGGCATCACTACTCGATGGACATGGGTTTGAGTGAACTCTGCGAGTTGTTGATGGATAGGGAGGCCTGGTGTGCTGCGATTATTCATGAGGTCACAAAGAGTCGGACACAACTGAGTGACTGAACTGAACTGAACTGTAGTACAAGAGAATTACCTACTTTCCAAACATTTAAACATTTGTTGATGATTTTAGAACAGACACAAAATGTTGGCATTCATACAAATAAACTCCCTGCCTAGTCCTTTCCAAGATGTGCACCCAATACACAAAATACAAATGTATTTTCTTTCACCAAGAAAAAAAGTCAAAAGATAAACTGGATTATAGAAAGTGTTGGGACAGAAAAGTCATCCTATTTGAAAATTCTCAAGGCTGAACGAGAATTCACTATGATTCCAAGGCAAATCTCTTAACTCTTGATCCACTTAGCCCTACTTTTTCACCAGAGGTTTCCTTTAATTCTCCTATGGTTCCCACTAGAAATAGCCAAAGTGGAGATGACCCATCAAAATAACAGTATGACCTGCTGCCTTTTATACTCAATAAAACTGAGCTATCTAGAGTAGTTTAAAAATTCCAGTACAGCTTTTAACTGTAGATAGCAATGAAATTTTGAAAGACACAGGTTCAGCTGATTCCATGAGAGGATTTAGAAATGTAGAAAAAGATGTGCTCTGCTTTTTTTTTTTTAAGCAAAAAAGATTATAAACCCTCCTCTTAATTATATTCTGCTAAAGTGGTTGAGATTTATTGGCTATGAAATGCACTATTTCCAGCCAATGCTTCTATTCAGTGTTTTCCACTGTTCCACTTCTGTTAACAAGGACAATTCAAGGGCAAATACTAATTATGGTTTTGACACAGTTTTACTTTCATGTTTAGCTTTTGAAAGTAATTCCAGAGTATGCCCCAATTCCCTTGTCAGTTTCCTCTACTTTTAATTTCTAATTTAACGAGCTAGAGAACTCGAAGAGAGGCTCTGATTTTAAAAGTATTTCCATTCTCCAAATTTTAGCTTTCTTCTCAAAAGAACATTTACAATTTAGGTAAATTATGAAGAACACACTAAGAAAGTTTAAAATTCTAAATAACAGCTATACAAAATGGCTTTAAAAATCATATATCTATCCCTTTTGACTCAGTAAACACTCAGTATTATGAATTAGTATAGACATTTGAGGCACAGTTCTATAAACTATGAAACATTCTTGAAAAAGAGTACCTTACACTCAAGGAGCCAATAGCAGTTGTTACTGAGATTTTGAGAAACACTCTCTTTTTCTGGGCCAGTGTGTTGGATTTATGGAATCATTTAGAACACATTGATTTACTTCATCCCAGACTGGAAAAGGTCAGTTTTCATTCCAATCCCAAAGAAAGGCAATGCCAAAGAATGCTCAAACTACCACACAATTGCACTCATCTCACATGCTAGTAAAGTCATGCTCAAAGTTTTCTAAGCCAGGTTTCAGCAATACGTGAACCATGAACTTTCTGATGTTCAAGCTGGTTTTAGAAAAGGCAGAGAAACCAAAGATCAAATTGCCAACATCCACTGGATCATGGAAAAAGCAAGAGAGTTCCAGAAAAACATCTATTTCTGCTTTATTGACTATGCCCAAGCCTTTGACTGTTTGGATCACAATAAACTGTGGAAAATTCTGAGAGAGATGGGAATACCAGACCACCTAACCTGCCTCTTGAGAAATCTGTATGCAGGTCAGGAAGCAACATTTAGAACTGGACATGGAACAACAGACTGGTTCCAAATAGGAAATAGGAAAAGGAGTACATCAAGGCTGTATATTGTCACCCTGCTTCTTAATTTATATGCAGAGTACATCACGAGAAATGCTGGGCTGGAAAAAGCACAAGCTGGAATCAAGATTGCCGAGAGAAATATCAATAACCTCAGATATGCAGATGACACCACCCTTATGGCAGAAAGTGAAGAGGAACTAAAAAGCCTCTTGATGAAAGTGAAAGAGGAGAGTGAAAAAGCTGGCTTAAAGCTCAACATTCAGAAAACGAAGATCATGGCATTTGGTCCCATCACTTCATGGGAAATAGATGGGGAAACAGTGGAAACAGTGTCAGACTTCATTTTTGGGGGCTCCAAAATCACTGCAGATGGTGACTGCAGCCATGAAATTAAAAGACACTTACTCCTTGGAAAAAAAGTTTTGACCAACCTAGATAGCATATTGAAAAGAAGAGACATTACTTTGCCGACTAAGGTCCGTCTAGTCAAGGCTATGGTTTTTCCTGTGGTCATGTATGGATGTGAGAATTGGACTGTGAAGAAGGCTGAGCACCAAAGAATTGATGCTTTTGAACTGTGGTGTTGGAGACGACTCTTGAGAGTCCCTTGGACTGCAGGGAGATACAACAAATCCATTCTGAAGGAGATCAGCCCTGGGATTTCTTTGGAAGGAATGATGCTAAAGCTGAAACTCCAGTACTTTGGCCACTTATGCGAAGTGTTGGTGAAGAGTTGACTCGTTGGAAAAGACTTTGATGCTGGGAGGGATTAGGGGCAGGAGGAGAAGGGGACGACAGAGGATGAGATGGCTGGATAGCATCACTGACTCGATGGATGTGAGTCTGAGTCAACTCCGGGAGTTGGTGATAGATAGGGAGGCCTGGCGTGCTGTGATTCATGGGGTCGCAAAGAGTCAGACACAACTGAGTGACTGAACTGAACTGAACTGAACCTTTCTTATGGAGAAGGCAATGGCAACCCACTCCAGTACTCTTGCCTGGAAAATCCCATGGGCAGAGGAGCCTGGTAGGCTGCCGTCTATGAGGTTGCTAAGAGTCAGACACGACTGAGTGACTTCACTTTCACTTTTCACTTTCATGCATTGGAGAAGGAAATGGCAACCCACTCCAGTGTACTTGCCTGGAGAATCCCAGGGATGGGGGAGCCCGTGGTCTGCTGTCTATGGGGTTGCACAGAGTCGGACATGACTGAAGCGACTTAGCAGCAGCAGCAGCAACCTTTCTTAAGTTGAATATCTGATCCTTAACTGAAAAGCAAGTACATTCATATGATCTCCAAGTTTCTTGACTCAGGAATGATAAAAAGTAAACAAGTAAGCAATCCTTGAAAGTGAAGTGAAAGTCTCTCTATCGTGTCCAACAGTTTGTGACCCTATAAATTATACAGTCCATGGAATTCTCTAGGCCAGAATACTTATCAACCATATTAATTTCATTATTCCTCACTAATTTTATGTGTATTTAACATGCCAATAACTGAGAGAGATTTAAAATTTCCACGGTAATGAGGAATTTCTCAATATCCCTTGGAATTTGCACTAAAATATATTCTGATATTATCTGTGTGTATAACTTTATATCTTTATATCTAACAATATATATTTGCAAGTTTATATTCTTAGACTTACAATGTCTGGTAGGCATTAACTTTTATCATTACACAGTTAACTCTTATCACTAATGATGACTTTTGCCACTGAATCTGTTTTGTTTCATGTAATATAGCCAGAAGTAATCTTCATTATTGCTCTTGTTAATATCTGCTTGATGTATTCTCCTGCTTTTTCCTTCCAAACATCTTTACTGAAATATATTTTACATTAAATAAACTATATATATTTAACATGTTAAAAAAAAGAAAATGAAAAAAGAATTATTCTTAGAGCAGCAATATGTCCAGGTACAGACTATATATCAGTATTTCCTAGAATCTCTTGTGACTAAGTGTGGTCATATGATAAAATCTTTGACTAGTGAACAGTAAGCAAAAGTTTTATGAGGATGGTTCTGAATAGGCTCTTTAAAAGGTATAGTTGAAGCACACTGCCTTTGTAGTCTTTCCTCTCTCTGCTAACTGGAGCGCAGGCATGGTGATTGAAATTCCAGCAGCAAGTTGGTGATAAGGGTTAAGTGCAGGAAATAAGATAAGCAAGGTGCACGAAATAACTGCTGCCTATACCTGCCTGGGAATGCCAATCTCTAGATTTTCTTTATAAGAGAGAGAAATAAGGATCAACTTTACTTAAACTACTGTTATTTGTTATGTTCTGATAAATATGGCTGATCATAAACTTCAGTGGTGATGTACATGGGTAAAAGTAGATATTCTCTCTGTAGAATGAAATTTATATTTCTTATTTAAAATGCTGAGCACATGTTTATTATTAACATTCTATATTTAATTTAATTACATCATTAATTTAGTTAAATATTATGAAGATTTAATTTGCCAAACTGAATTGTGAGGTTTAAACATTTTTAAAATTTGATTTATTCCTAAGTTCTTGTCTTTATTCTCTTGTTTTCAAATCAGTTATTTCAACTCTGAATGATTTTGCCATCAGTGGGTTGCCATAAAAATTGAGATAAAAATGCATGCAGCTGGCAAACAGTGAGTATTCAAATAATATAAGCTACTGACAGCATTTTCACTGTTGACTTGCTTAAATTTCTCATTTCTAATCCTTTTGCATAATACAGTAATTTCAGATACATAAACTAGGATAAATCTTATTTCAGTGTACCATGACAATAATAAAATTAATTTGAAAGTACTTTTGACCCTTGAGTAACGTGGAGATTGGGGCCTTGACTCCCCAGTACAGTTTTAAATCCATGGGGTTTACCATTGGCCCTCTACAACAGTGGTTCTGCATCTGCAGATTCAATGAATCTCAGATCATGGAGTATATATTTGTTGAAAAAAATACATGTATAAGTTCAAACCCATGTTGTATAGAAAGGTCAACTATATTTTTGTTTTATTGTTGTTTCTGGCACCAATAAATCAAATTTACTTTTTAAAAAGAAACAGGCCCCAATTTTAATGACAGCTACTTCTACTTAAGAATTCAAAATAATAATAAGAATAGAGAGAAAAAGAAAAGTCAGGCTACATATTTTCAGTTTCAACACAAATCCCATGTGGTTCTCAATCTTTTGACATTTTGCCTTCTCTGAACAGAAAATTCTTCTAGAACTCTCTATAACTTTATATTTCATTTTTTTGAGTATAATTGCTTTACAATGTTGTGTTGGTCTCTGCTGTACATTGAAGGGAATCAGCTATATGCATACATATAATCCCCTCCCTCTTGGACCTCCCTCCCACCCCACCCCATTCCACCTCTCTAGGTCATCACAGAGCACTGAGCTGAGTTCCCTGTGCTGTACAGCAGCTTCCCACTAGCTATCTATTTCACACATGGTAGTTCATATACTTTAAAATCATTCCATTGATGATAGTATCTTAAAAATATCCTATTAAATAATTTTAAACCTCATGTAGAGGTTTATGTAAAGCATAAGTTATACCATTAAAGCAAACATGTGCACATATAGGAACTGATCAATATAACTTAGAAAAAAATTATGTAAATTAGGAGAAAACACCTGTTTGAAATGATAGGGTTTCTACTTTAGTTTTTCACTCTTTACAGATAACAATGCCATATTGAGATATATTGCATTCATATTACTATTACCTATATTAAGATGAAAAGAAGGTTGAAATCATAGTTCAGAAATTAAAATCTTTCTTTGTCTTTGGCAAACTCCCTATGGCTAGAGGGTTAGAAGAGATATTTTTCATTTCAAGGAATGCAATTGGGAAAGAGAAGCATTAAACCCATCTAAGAAGTAAATTGAGATGTTACAGTTTAAAGAATTTAGGCAAACTTCACTCAAGTCCATAAAGAAAAACCTGAACTTTTTATTCTTTGGATCAAATTTAAAATAAAATCTTGATTAAGTATAAGATCAACAACTACAGTAAGCATCAAATCCAACAGAGCCTGCTCCCCTCCCCCACCAACTCTCTGCACACACATACCCTTTTAGGTTATGTGAACTCAAGTAAACACACAGAGAAAACAGGGTGCTCTCAATAAATCATGATTAATCAGATGAGAAGTGTTTAGAACACAGTTAACAGTGAGGCATATGTATCTCTGAGTTAAAAAAGCATTATACTAAGCAATAACCTTGACAATTATTTCAGATATAATCCTCAGGGCCTATAGGTCAACAGCCCATGAGGGGTCAAGTTGGATCAGATGCAATTATCCAAATAATTTAAATAAAAGTCATTCATTGGAATTATTTAAGATAATTGAGAGGAGTGACTTTTGCAGGGAGGAAAATGAATTTTCTGTAACTGTTACCCATTATGTCCAAATGCTACATATTTTAATCAATCTTTTACTGAAAAAATTAATTATTATTATAAGCAAAATTCAGACCACAGTATCTGTTAGTCTAAGTACATTTAAAAAAATAATAATTCTGAATCAAATGGAAAGTTGCCTTTCTTAAGACATATTAATTCTTTCATCTATAGGGTGATGTGGTCTGTCTGAGGAAATTCTGTTGGAGTCTGCTTCAGGGTATCATTATTTTGTGATACAATGCAAAGTTCACAGGCATGGGTATTTTTTTTAGATATGGTCAAGAATGTGTATCATCTTATGCCAATTTTCCATATAGGCTTCCTTACTGATATTGGGAGGATGGGACTGCCCAAAGACAATCTATCTAAAACTTTTTCAAAGGCTGTTCTTTTCCCATGTTCTCAATTCTAATTCTTTAGAAACAGCTTCTAACATATTACTAATATATACTTGTCCATCACTTTGTAATTACCTCAAATGTAAGAACTATTTCTATTATATTTATGACCCCTCACTACCTCACATGAGTTCTGCACGGGGTATATGTGTGTATATATATATATACACACATACACATATGTATATATACATATATATGTGTACACACACACATATATATACATACATACATTATATATGCATGTATATGCATGCTTGCTTGCTGTCATGTCCAACTGTTTTGTGATCCCATATATTGTAGCCTGTCAGGCTCCTTTGTCCTTGGGATTTCCCAGACAAGAATACTGCAGTGAGCTCCCATTTCTTTCTCCATGGGATCTTCCTGACTCAAGGAGCAAACCTGTGTCTCCTGAGTCTCCTGAACTGCAGGCAGATTTTTTACTGCTGAACCACCAGGGAAGCCTATATACATACACACACACACACACACACACACACACACACATATACATACACACACACACACATATATACATACATATACATATATATGTGTGTATATATATATGTTCAATATATATTCAATGTATGTATATATTCGCATACATATACATATTATATACATATTTACACATACATATATGCAAACATATACATACATGTATAGATGCATAGATACATATACACATGTATATACATGTGTATATACACACATGTATATACATACATATATATGTGTGTGTATATACATGTGTATGTATATATGTGTGTATATATGTACATATGTGTGTATGTATATATATTCAATAAACAATGATATTAAAAACTTGACTTAAAATATGTAAATCTTCATAGATTTTTTCACATGCTATCCCATTTCCTAGTAAATATTTTTCACCATCGTCATTGTTCATCTCTAAATATATTTCTGAAGTATAAGTAAAATCCACAATATATTTGTAAAATTCAGAAAATGTGTCAAAGATAAATTATCACCTAATCCGCAGTAAAAATTCAGATTTCCTCTATTTCCAAATAACAACTGTTTCATTTTTTCCTGTTCAAGATGCAATTTTATATTGTGCTTAGAACTTAGTAATATCTCCTTTGTCTTTTTCATTTTCATTTCTGAAACAGTCTCACAAGCTTTCTTTTTCTTTCTTGACCTTGACATTTTTGAAGAGCACAGGTGGGCTATTTTGTGAAATGCTCTCAATCTACATTCATGTAATATTTCCTCATGTTTAGATTCACATTAAACATATTTGGTAGGAAGGCCATGTGCATGATGCTGTATCATTCTTGGTGCATTATGTCAAAAGGCAGACTATATCATTTATCCTAATTATGGTGATGTTAACATTAATCACTTGATTATAGTGATGTCTATCATCAGATTTATCCTCTGTAAAGTTGGCCTTGTTTTCTTTGTAATTAAGTATTTTGTAAGGAGATACTTTGAAATTATGTAAATAACCATTCCTCATTAAGCTTTCTCCTAACAGTCTGAGCCCTTGGTTTTTGAAAAATATCATTCCTTGTACTTACAGTATTTTGCCTTCTACAGTAAAGAAAAACTTTCTTTCCTTTTTTCTTTCTTTTCTCCCTTTCTTTCCCTTTGTTTTCTTTTTTCTTTCTCATTTGCTTTCTTCTGTCCCTTTTTTCCTTCCTTCTTTCCCTCCCTCCTTCCTTTCTTTCTCTCAGTACAAACTCATGTATTTCTATTTTGTCTAACATGTTGGGAATTATTCAGCCATTAATTCCTCAAATATTTTTTCCCCCAGCTTTACTGGGATATTTATTATTGACATATAGCATATATAAGTTAAAGGTGTACAACACTGACTTTATACTCATATAAACTATGAGATTATTACCCACTTAATTAACTCTTATGTGATATGACATAATTATTATTTCTTTTTGTGGTGGTAATATTTAAGATGTGTGTGTGTGTGTGTGTGTGTGTGTGTGTGTGTGTGTGTGTGTGTGTGTTAGTTGCTTAGTCGTGTTTGACTCTTTGCAACCCCATAGACTGCAGCCCCACCAGGCCCTTCTGTCCATGGGATTCTCCAGGCAAGAACCTGAGAGTGGGTTGCCATTTCCTTCTCCAAAAGGAACTATAGAAAGAAAGTGAGGCTGCTCAGGTGTGTCCAACTCTTTACAACCCCATGGACTATAGCCCACCAGGCTCCTTTGTCCATGGGATTCTCCAGGCAACAATAGTGGAGTGGGTTGCCAATTTAAGATATACTCTCTTAACAAATGCTAAATATATAATTTAAATGGTTAATTATAGTTACTATGCTATACAGACTAGCTCCCCAGAACTTATTTATAACTGTAAGTTCATGCTCTTTGTCCAATATTTCCTCATTACAGCTACTCTCCAGTCCCACTATTCTGCTCTTTAGCTATATGAGTTCCGGTTGTTAGACTGCACATATAAGTGAAAACACAAAGTACTTGTCTTTCTGTGTAGATTTATTTCACCTAGATCAACTCTCTCAAAGTCAATCCATGTTGTCCAAAAGCTTTTCCTTTTTATGGCAGAATAATATTCCATTGCATGTAAACACACACACACACACACACACACACACACACCCATATATATACTTCTACATTTCTTTATCCTTTTAATCATAAATGTACATTTTGGTTATTTCCGTGTCTTGGCTATCACAGATAATACTACAATGAACATGTAGATGAAGATATCCTTCAAGACAGTGATTCCATATTTTTTTCTCAAACATAAACTCAAAAGTAGGATAACTGCATGATATGGTAGTTCTATATTTAACTTTTTGAAGAACCTCCACCTGTTTTCCATAGTGGCTGTACTATTTACATTCCCACCAACAGTGCACAATGGCTCCCTTTTCTCTACATCCTCACCAATATTTGCTATCTCTCCTTTGTTTAATGATAGCCAGGTGGGAAGTGGTATCTCATTGTAGTTTTGATTTTCATTCTCCTGATGATTAGTGATGTTGAGCATTTCTTCATGCACTTGTTCACTATCTGTATGCTTGGTTATTTTTTTAGAGAGGGAAAATTCAAGTCCATTCACGTCCTCTGTCCATTGTTTAGAAATTGCATTATCTGTTTGTTTACCATTGGGTCATTGGAGTTACCTATGTAATTTTTGATACTAATCTCTCATTAAATATATGATTTGCAAATACATTCTCTCAATCCATAGCCTGCCTTTTCATTTTGCTCAATGCTCCTATTTTTGTGCAAAAGATTTTCAGTTTGAATATAGTCCCACTTATTTACTTTTGCTTCTGTTGCTTGGATTTGTGGTGTCATATCCAGATAATTACAATCAAGAATAATGTTAAGAAACTTTTTTTCCCCTTGCTTCCTTCCAGTTGTTTTATGGTTTCAGGTCCTACATATGGTCTTTAATTCATCTAAAGCTAAATTTTGTGAATGGTGTGAGACAGGGTTCCAATTTCAGTCTGGAGACTAGCCTGGCAATGCAGCAGGCCAGAAGGGTGTGTCCGTAGGATTCAATCTGCTTTATAGAAATCATGAGGGCTAGCCTCTTGTTGGGTTGGGTCAAGATGCTGGGTCTATGGGACCTACCTTGGTGCTGAGATGGGTTGAAAGCCTCGGTCTGTAGTAGTTGGCATGGAGGGGAGCCTGAGTTCCTGAGGGTAGATTGGGAGCCTGTGTCCCCAGGAGCACCCTGGGGCTGTGGCAGCTAGCTGCCACTCCGATGTGCCAGAAGCCTGCGTTAGCAGGAATCCACTGATTGCTGATGCCATGGGAGCTGACAAGGGCCACAACAATTAGCCAACACCCAGGTGGGTCAGAGACCTGTCTTTGTGGTTGGGTTGCTCAGGCTTGGGGGAGAAGTGATGGGAGCAAGGCAAATCAATCTTTCCTACCCCTCTCTATGCACCTTTTGTTCTTTCTATGCTTCACTCGTGCTTTCAAATTATAGTGCTGGAGAAGACTGGTAAAAGTCCCTTGAACAGCAAGGAGATCAAAACAGTCAATCCTAAAGGAAATCAACCCTGAATGTTAATTGGAAGAACCGATGCTGAAGCTTTGATCACCAGATGCAAAGAGTCAACTCATTGGAAAAGACCCTGATGCCGGAAAAGACTGATGGCAAGAGGAGAAGGGGACGACAGAGGATGATATGGTTAGATAACATCAGTGACTCAATGGAAACTTGAGTATAGTCCCACTTGTTGACTTTTGCTTCTGTTGCTTGGGCTTGTGGTGTCATATCCAGAAAATTACAGTCAAGAACAATGTCAAAAATTTCCTCTTGTTTTCTTCTAGCAGTTTCATGGTTTCAGGTCATACATAAGGTCTTTAGTTTGAGAAACTCTGGAAGATAGTGAAGTACAGGGAAGGCTGGTATGCTACAGTGCACGGGGTCACAAACAGTCAGACATGACAGCAAACTGAAGAAAAATGCTTCACCCATGTGCTACAATCCCTCACTTGCAATCCTTAGCGCCTGTGAAGATATTTTCTTGTTTGAGGGAGAATGGTAGTGCACACTAGAAGTACTTATGCTGCCATTTGGTAGACATCACTCTCCCATTTCTCTCTCTCTCTCTTTTTTTTTTTTTTTTCTTCTATGTTTGCACTTCAATTAGCCGCCATGGATATTTGTTAAAGAGATGTAGAGCTAAGATTTTAGGGCTGGGGGTTCAGGTAAAAGCTTTCTAATAAGATTTTATTAGGCTCATTCTTCCCTAGTGACTGAATTTATAGACAGAGACATTGGAGGCAGCTAGAAAGATGGCAGAAGAGTGAGACATGTGTGTACATGCCAGGAACTGTGTTTAGGGAAGAGAGGTGTTTGGTTTAGCAGAGACAGCCCCAATCTCAATGTGCCTTAAAACCATCATTAATAAAACTGGGCCAATCACACCTACTTCTCAAAACTTTTCTTAGAGAAAGCTGTGGAGCTTTTCTTAGTGAAGCTGTTGGAAATGGGAGAAAAGTGTTTCAAATTGTTGTGGATTCTAAGCAAGATAAAGGAGTAGATACAAGTACTTTGATTCCCGTAGTACACAAACTTTCCCTGGGTAGATGCTGCTGTTGCTATTATTTCTGTCTTCCCTACAATAACTTCAGTAGGAGAAAAAGTCATGAAACACTTTCATGGACCAGATCCTTGCCTGACTCTCTCTTATTTTCATTCTCCTCCCTACATCTGAGATGGCAACCCCAGTTTGTGGAACATGCCCCAATAGCATACAAGACAGTTACAATTTGGACATACTGAGGTTGGCATTTCACTGACATTCAATACATACTTCCCCACAGAAACTATGCTTGAAATAGTTATTGTTGTTGTTGTTTAGTCACTAAGTCGTGTCCGACTCTGCCATCCCATGGACTATAGCCCACCAGGCTCCTCTGTCCATGGGATTTTCCAGGCAAGAGTACTGGAGTGGGGTGCTATTTCCTTCTCCAAATCAACTATACTTCAATTTAAAAAAAAAAGGTAAGGGTTAGATATAAACACACCTGAGTGTAATAGAAGAAGTATTACTTTCTACTAGGGTAATCAGGCAGAGAGGGCAATGGCACCCCACTCCAGTCCTCTTGCCTGGAAAATCCCATGGACAGAGGAGCCTGGTAGGCTGCAGTCCATGGGGTCGCTATGAGTCGGACACGACTGAGCGACTTCACTTTCAATTTTCACTTTTCACTTTCATGCATTGGAGAAGGAAATGGCAACCCACTCCAGTGTTCTTGCCTGGAGAATCCCAGGGATGGGGAAGCCTGGTGGGCTGCCATTTATGGGGTCGCACAGAGTTGGACACCACTGAAGCAACTTAGCAGCAGCAGCTGGGTAATCAGGGGAAGGATAGGATGAAAGTCAAACTATTTCCTTCTTCGGGGGATCTTTCCAACCCAGGGAATGAACCCATGTTTCTTGAGTCTCCTGCATTGGCAGGTGGGTTCTTTACCACTGAGCCACCTGGGAAGCTCCAGTAAGTTATTACTATTCATTAATATAATTCTAAAAGTCAGTTATAAAAGAAGACTTTGCTAGGTCAGTGTGGGAACACATAGCACTTTGTCAGAAGTGAAGATTTTTGCTAGTTGCCAATAACTGTCTATGAAAAGCTACAACCAACCTAGACAGCATATTGAAAAGCAGAGACACCACTTTGCCAACAAAGGTCCATCTGGTCAAAGCTATGGTTTTTCCAGTAGTCATGTATGGATGTGAGAGTTGGACTATAAAGAAAACTGAGCACCAAAGAATTGATGCTTTTGAACTGTGGTGTTGGAGAAGACTCTTGAGAATCCCTTGGACTACAAGGAGATCCAACTAGTCCATTCTAAAGGAAATCAGTCATGAATATTCATTGGAAGGACTGATGAAGAAGCTGAAGCTCCAATACTTTGGCCACCTGACATGAAGAACTGACTCATTGGAAAAGATCCTGATGCTCGGAAAGACTGAAGGCAGGAGGAGAAGGGGATGACAGAGGATGGGGATGGGCATCACCGACTTGATGGACATGAGTTTCCACAAGCTCCAGGAATTGGTGATGGACAGGGAAGCCTGGCGTGCAGCAATCCATGGGGTCGCAAAGAGTCAGACATGACTGAGCGATTGAACTGAACTGAGTAACTATGTATACAAACACAATTTTGAATATAAACTGTTATTAGGTTGACTTTCATAGCAACAGTAATTTCTTCTGGGAAGCTTCTTTAAGAACCAAAATAGAGTGTGTAATTAAATGTCCTGTGAGCTGAAGCTAGCATTGCCATATCCCATGGCCTCATAATTTTCCATATTCATACTCTGACTCCTGCTTCCCTACATTCATCACCCACACATCTCTGGTCCATTCTTCTCCCTTTCTTCTAGATTCTTCTGCTTTTATCTTTTACATGGTCCAATGTGTTCATCAGTAACGTTGTCTCCTTACACAAACTTTCAATTTTAACCTCTACAACTAAAGAGCAAGATCTGTGCCTGGGTAAATACACAATAGAGAGGCCGTGTCATTAGTTGGTGTGCAGTAGATTCACTGATTTGGGGTATGGGACATATCACATTGTAGTCTCTCCCTGCATATGTATTTTACAAAAGAATGAAGAAAGGGCTCTTGCCTATACATTCAGACCTTGCCAGAAAGGTAAATAAGAAAAGATCTGGGTCATGAAATATATTTTAACATAAGTAACTGAGAAGCCAGTGAGTAAGAAGAAGCAAAGTCTTAGTACCTTTGGGGAATACATAAATAGTAAATTCAATAGCTAAAAGCATCATATATCTGTGTCTTTTCAGTATTTGATCAGTTACTGTACAGATTTCTTTACTGTCTGGTAACTCACTCATTATAAAAATAAATACAAGATAATTATGCATGCATGTTCAGTTGCTCAGTTGTGTCCGACTCTAGGTGAAGGGCTCCTCTGTCTATGAAATTTTCTAGGCAAAAATACTAGAGCTGGTTGCCATTTCCCACCCCAGAAGATCTTCCCAATGCAGGAATCAAACCTGTGTCTCTCGTGTCTCCTGACTTGGCAGGTGGATTCTTTACCCCTGCACAAACAGTAAGGACTTTTTGTTTGATCTTTATTATGAAGCTATTCATTAACCACAGCAGCATTCCTGACCCCAGAGATTCATTGTTCCTCTCTTGGAACCAGGTTCACCTTTTTCACTTCCACTAGCTCTTTAAGAAAGAAAAGCAAAGTTCCTTTTTCTTTGATGGTTTGTGCACAGATTTGAAATATCCTTCTTCTATAGAAGTTGCTTTAAAATATATATAACTCAAAAGTCTTGATATTTTCAGGAACTTATTTCTGAAGTTCCAAACCAAATCATGTAACAACTCGGCTTAAAATACTCTAAGAAACAACTCAAACTTCTTAATATTGTATGCAATGATTTATCCTCTAATTACACTTTCAACCTCATTTCTCATAAACCACTTGACCTATTAGGTGATCATACTAAATGAAGTCGGTCAGAGAAAAACAAATATTATATGATATCACTTATATGCTGGACATAAAAAAATGGTACAAAAACAATTTATTTACAAAACAGATTCACAAATGTCAAAAACAAACATGCTTTCTGAAGGGGAAAAGTGGTGGTGAGGGATAAATCAGTAGTTTGAAATTTGACATATACACACTACTATATTTAAAATAGATAACCAACATGGACTTATTGTATAGTACAGGGAACTTTACTCAATATTATGCAATAACCTAAATGGGAAAATAAATTGAAAAAAAGAGGAATATGTAAATATATAACAGAATGACTTTGTTATATATCTGAAACTAACAAAATGTTGTAAATCTATACTCTAACATAAAATGAAAATTTTTAAATTAAGCCACTTCCTGTGCTCACTGCTCACTGACTTCTCTCATTTTGTCTATGCAGCTTCCTCTACTTGGAATGCACCATATTTCCCCTTGTATTTCTAAGTCCTACCTATTATTAAGGTCCAGGTAAAATGTCATCTTTTATAAGACATTCTCCAGTCATTTCATGTAGACATAATCTACTTGAACTTCCTTAATAATTTACTTCTTACAACACTTAATATTTCTCATAGTGTATTTTATATTAAGACATTCATTAAACAGGAAAGACAAGTTATCAGATTCATCTATTTGTGACATTTTATCCACTCCCTTCTCCAAAGGATCTTCCCAACCCAGGGATGGAACTTGGGTCATTGTAGATAGATTCTCTATCCTCTGAGCCACAAGTAAAGCCCATTTTATATATTAAATGTTGAAAAGCTACTAGGTTTAATCCCTAGCATATAAAGACATCAAAAATTATTGATCAATTCTCAATAAAATATTAACATATTACCAAAATTTCAAAATGATTTGTAAGAATTTCTACTTTCAAATTAAGTCTTTTATAATATTCATGTGCAGCAAAAAATATTTATGTACCTATTTTAAAGTCTCCCACTCCAAGTGTCACCCAGACCATCATCATGATTTTCTACTGGGTCTTCTAGCTAATTTAAACATATATCTAATATTTTTTTTCATCCTCTCAGATCATGGTGCAGGAACATAAGTATGATTTGTACTCTTGTACTTAAGATATTAATATTCATCGTATTATCTACACATTTGCTTTCACACAAAGAAGGTTGTATATGTGCTTCCTCTTTAAATATTCATTATGGTAGTACTGCTCTTTTCATTATCATTAGGACTTTGCTCCCTTCCCGTTCTACTCCCCACCCTTATTCACTGTCAAACAAGAGTAACAACTTCAACTCCACCCACTTCACCATTCGCTCTGTAATAACTAACACAGCAGTTCACCCCAGTTGGCAGCCTAATTTGTATACACACTAATTCATTCATTCCTGCATATTCATGATGGACAAGTGGATTGACCCACAAAGGAGAAGTCTGCAAGTGGAGTCAGAGAAGCCCCTAGTGAAAAATCTAATCATAAAGGAGAAGAAGGTGAAAGTACACAAGTGTAGTTCAAAACCATGAGTCACATCTGATTGCAGGAATGATGGACCACACCTCATGGTCTGGCATTTCACACATCTGCCAGCCCTTCTCCTGTGGGACTCATACCTGAGTCCTAGAGAGAGGGAATTGCATTCAAGCATAAAAGAGTATATAAAAACTAAGGGCTGTTTTACAGAAATCTGTCAGAGCCTGAAAGTACAAGGCAAATCTAAATATTGACTTCAGTGGGATTATACCGAAATTTCTCCTCGTGGAAATGGCATCACCCATTCAGCAGGCATCCACACCTTTGGGGAAGGCACGTTTACATCTTTGTTACCTTTGTTGCAGTCAATGGTACAGAACATCATTACAATCCCCTGAACTGGAATAAGCAAGACATGCTATTCACAATAATTTGCCACGTAATACCCTTCTTGGGAAGAACCGGAACCAAATGGTGAGGCACAGAAGGAGGCTGCAAAGCCCCATTAATTAGAATAGGATCAAGGGTAACAACCAAACAGTACTTTGGCTTGTTGTCTTTGCATACAGACTTTACAAGGACTATGCTTTCTCCTCAAACACTACTCCCTTCTTTCCTTCATCAAGAACCATCTTGAAAGGACAAACTACACTTCCCTTAGTTTCTCCTTATTTCCATATACTCCTGCAATCTGATTCCATATCCTTTCACTCTACTAAAGAACTCAAAGTCAGATACCATTGGCTGTTTTGCAATAATATCAATCACCTCTTTTCAGTTTTCATCTTATTAATTTCCCATGCAGTGTTTAACTTATGGCATTAACATTTTTTTTCTTCTATAGGTCCTTTTACTTGCTCATCAACTTCATTTAGCTCATTTCAGTGTCTCCGTTTTTCTTTGCTGACAAGTACTTGGAAAGATCCATTAACTCTTTGAAGGCTTATCCAAGAGTTACTATGACTATGTTTTTCTAATAAGTACATCAATGCAAAATTAAATTTAAAAAATTATAACTGTATCTGAAATAGTTCATAGAGTTTTAGATCTAATATTCAATTAATTAATACAGTAGTTTCATTGTCAGTCTCCCTAAGAAACTTATAAGGAGGACATAAGAATCCATTCCTTTTGTGACAGACTTTTAGAAGAGAAAACCTATCACGTATTACTATGACAACTATTCTGTTGTCTCACAGAATGCTTACAACTCTGCAAAATAAATCTGAAAGCAATGGTAAAGATAGACATAGTCTTGGGATACAGACTGGAGAAAACTATATATATATATGTACATAATTTATTTTTATTTTATTACCATTAATATTTATTCAGAATTGTTATAAAATTTTAAGATACTCTACTGTGCAATATGTTTCTATTAATATCTTCAGCTTTTAAACAAAATGCATTCTCTCTCACCCTATCATTTTATGAAGCATTCACAATAATTACTTTCAAGAATTAAAAAATATTTTACATTATCCTAGCCAAATAATTTACCACAGACAAAGCACTGTTTTCACTATGTAAGCTATTTATTTTGGCTTTGATCTCTAACTTCTTTACTGCAATTTTTTAATGCCAGAAACATTTTTATATTCCTTTCATCTTGGAAAATATTTTGCTAAACCTATGGCTTAATTATAGCAATTGTAGGAGTAACTTTAAAAGGGCACTGTATCATGTATATATGTATATATACTACAGTCATTTATATATTAATAGAAATGTCAGGTGTTTATTTTCAGTTTTCATATTAATGTTCACAAAAATAAATATCACAAAATTCTTTTTAATGTCAAAAGGTTTTTTGATTTACTTATCATTATAAGCATTTAAATTCTTACTTTAAGTTGTCACTAACAGTAAATATCCAACACACAAAAATCCTTCAATCTTAAAAGATGACAGACAACACAAAATAATAATTTGGGGTTTCAAAATAATGATAATACAGATTCTCTAAGTAGTCTACCAAACTCTAATATTCTTTTTCATTTTTATATTATATTATTATAACAATATCAATAATAATATTAATATAATTAATAACATTATTGTGTTATACATATTTATTAATAAATTATATTTATTATATTATGTATTATTATATCATTTTAACTATTATACTATTTTTATCTGTAAAATAAAATTCATTTCAGCCAATACACTTAACTACATTTTGTACAAATCCTCATTCAAAGAGGCTTGGACATAGTTTGAAACCACTAACTAATATATTTCTTAATGGTCAAAAAGCATTCTCTGGTGGCTATGAGGAGAGAAAGGGTCAAATGAAAAATAGCATGAAGGGGAAAAAAAAGAAGTCACCATCCTGGGCCAAAGGACATTATGATACAGATTTGGCTAAATCAAATGCTTGGTGGTTGCCTAGGTTATGGCCTTTTAACTTATATGAATTGTTTTCCATACCTATCATTAACTAGGGCCTCCCTTGTGGCTCAGAGAGTACAGAATCTGCAAGCAATGTGGAAAACCCAGGTTTGATCCCTGGGTCAGGAATATCCCCTGGAGAAGAAAACGGCAACCCACTCCAGTGTTCTTGCCTGGGAAATCCCATGGACAAAGAGGCCTGACAGGCTACAGTCCATGGGATCACAAAGAGTTGGATATGACTGTGCAACTAAGACTTTTTGACTTTCATACCTGTCATTAAGTCAAAGATCATGGTGAGCTTTCCACTCTGCTGTTCTCTGTTATCAAAACTGCCTAGGGATCGAACCCTCATCTCCTGCAGCTCCTCACTGCAGGCAAATTCTTTACCACTGGGGAAGCCTCTTTATAATAATACTTACAAAATAATATATAATTTAAGAATGTGAGAAAATGAAACAGCAGAAAAATAACCATATTCTTTGCATATATATATATGTATATATAACTATATACTATATAATGTAAATATATATAAACACATATATATAGTAAATCTAAGCATCATTTTCTTTTAGACATTAAGAGAACTTCCATTCTTATGTGTTCAGTCATTGAGATGTTGTCTCTATGGTTAATGTGCATACCATGATCGACCTTGTACCCAAACCAGTACCAAAAGTGGGATATTTCCACCATTAAAATAAAAACAGTTGTAATTGCCAGTCATGAAGCTGGTAACAAGAAATACTGGAGGCTGGCAAGATGAATTTTCATATTATACCACAGCAAAACACTTAGCAAAACTTTTATACTACAATAAACTGGAAGGCAAAATATAAGCCCAGTAAAATACAAAGAACATATATATATATACACACACATAAACACAGGGCTTCCCTGGTGGCTTAGATGGCAAAGAATCTACCTGCAATGCGGGATACCCAGGTAAAATCCCTGGGTCAGGAAGATCCCCTGGAGAAGGGAAGGCAATCCACTCTAGTGTTCTTGCTTTAAAATCTCCATGGACAGAGAAGCCTGGCAAGCAACATTTCATCAGTTCAGTTCAATTCAGTCACTCATTCTTGTCTGACTCCTTGTGACCCCATGGAGCATGCCAGGGTCCACTGTCCATCACGAACTGCCGGAGACTACTCAAACTCATGTCCATCGAATCAGTGATGCCATCCAACCGTCTCATCCTCTGTCATCCCCTTCTCCTTCTGCCTTCAATATTCTTCAGCATCAGGGTCTTTTCCAATGAGTTGGTTCTTCGCATCAGGGAGCCAAAGTATTGGAGTTTCAGCTTCAACATCAGTCCTTCCAATGAATATTCATGACTGATTTCCTTTAGGGTGGACTGGTTGGATCTCCTTGCAGTCCAAGGGAGTCTCAAGGGTCTTCTCCAACACCACAGTTCAAAAGCATCAGTTCTTCGGTGCTCAGCTTTCTTTACAGTCCAACTCTCACATCCATACGTGATGACTGGGAAAACTATAGCTTTGACTAGACAGACCTTTTTTGGTAAAGTAATGTTTCTGCTTTTTAATATGCTGTCTAGGTTGGTCATAGCTTTTCTTCCAAGGAGCAAGCGTCTTTTAATTAAAAATTTCATGGCTGCAGTCACCATTTGCATTGATTTTGGAGCCCCCCAAAATAAAGTCTCTCACTATTTCCATTGTTTCCCCATCTATTTGCCATGAAGTGATGGGACTGGATGCCATGATCTTAGTGTTCTGAATGTTGAGTTTTAAGCCAACTTTTTCACTCTCCTCTTTCACTTTCATTAAGCAACTGGGCATGACATGATATGGCATAGTATGGTGTGTGTATGTGCATGAGTGTGCGTGTATATGCATCAGACAGATATTTGCTCAGTCATATCTGACTCTTTGCAATCCCACAGATTGTAGCCTGACAGGTTCTCCTGTCCATGGAATTCTCCAGGCAAGAATACTGGAGTGGATTGTCATTCCCTCCTCCAGGGGATCTTCCCCACCCAGGGATCAAACCCACGTCTCCTACATCTCCTTCACTGCAGGTGGAGTCTTTACTGCTGAGCTACCAGGGAAGCCCATATATGTCTATATATAACCAATATTTGAATTTATTTGAGAAGTAAAGAAAGTTCATGTGAGATGGTAGAGATATCAACAAATACTGTTAAGAATTCACATAATAGATATTAATATTCATTTTTCTATCAAGTCTTTCCACATAAGCTTATTTACAACTGTATCTTGGCTCATTTTTTAAATGATTGAAAAATTATACATCCAAGTGCTACCTACTTTGAAGCAGTTACCTTCAAAGTAACTGCTGTAACAGTAATAGAAGTCAGTGAACACACAATTTCCAAGGAATTTCTCATAAGTATGTGACAATCTTTTTGACAACCCTATGACTTAAATTTATCCACATATTCAAGATAAAATTCTTAAGCACAGAAGGATTGACTGATTTCATCAAAGTCAAATGATTAACAAAGATGAAGACTAAACCCACATCAGTACAGTTCTACTCCATAGTATGAAGTGTTTTTGCCTTACACAAAGCCAAAAATAAAGCTCATGAAAAGTCCAGGAGAACTGGAAGTGGCTTGATTGACAGTACAAGTCCAGCTTATATATCTCTTTCATTATAATGCCATGATTAAAGAATTCCCAGCACAAACATCACTAAGACCAGTGTAGAGGGGAAGGAGAACCGATGTACTATTACTGATTCACTTAAATCACAATATCTAAGGATATACTGTATTTTATGAATAATACCAAAACTAGTTTATATCAGTAATCTGTGCAAAGGTAAGATTCTGATGATATTAGAAATGAAGCATATTGTGTTATTTCAGAGAAAGAGTAAAGAAAGAAAATTATGAAACTTGCAGCTACCAGGGCTAATCAAAATATTGCTGCTGTTTAGTCGCTAAACAGTGTCTGACTCTTTGAGACCCCATGGATTATAGTCCACCAGCCTCCTCTGTCCATAGGGTTTCCTAGCCAAGAATACTGGATTCGGTTACTCCCTTCTCCAGGGGATCTTTCTGACCCAGGGATCAAACCCATGTCTCCTGCTTGACAGGCAGATTCTTTACCCTTGAGCCACCTGGGAAACCCAATCAAAATATTAAATTTTAGCAAAATATCTAAATATTAAGTTTGTAAAAAAAGTTGCCTTAGAGATATAGAAATAGTACTTATTTTTTATATTTACCATGGCAAGTCCCTGATATCATTCAGTTCATTGTTAGGTCACAAGATTTAGATATGGAGAGACATACCTGGTATTCCCTGTAGGATTTGTCAGTTATGAGTTGTGCTGTTGAACAGCAAGTTACTGAAAGATGAATCACAGTTATTTTTGGTTTTGCTACTGCTAAGTCACTTCAGTGGTGTCCAACTCTGTGTGACCCCATAGATGGCAGCCCACCAGACTCCCCCGTCCCTGGGATTCTCCAGGCAAGAACACTGGAGTGGGTTGCCATTTCCTTTTCCAATGCATGAAAGTGAAAAGTGAAAGTGAAGTCACTCAGTCGTGTCTGACTCTTAGCGACCCCATGGACTGCAGCCTACCAGATTCCTCCGTCCATGGGGTTTTCCAGTACTGGAAGTGGGGTGCCATTCTGTTTTAAAAGTAGAACAACATTTTGCAAGGCTTTTTGTAAAAATTGCATTTGAATATATAGGGCTTACCAACACAGAGCTTAGGTTTCCAGAAGGAAACCAGAAAATGAAAAGTGAAGTGAAGGTGTTAGTCACTCAGTTGGGCTCAACTCTTTGCAATCCCATGGACTATAGCCCCCAGGCTCCTCTGTCCACGGAGTTCTTCAGGCAAGAATAGTGGAGTGGGTTTCCATTCCCTTCTCCAGGGGATCTTCCAGACCCAGGGATCAAGCCCTGGTCTCTCCCATTGCAGGCAGATTCTCTACCATCTGAGCCACCACAGAAGCCCCAGAAGGAAGCCAGAAAAGTTTTATTTTTATTGTGATTGTTGTTGCTGCTCCTGTACATTAAGTAGCTGCAAGGAAAACAATGGTTTTTAAGATCCTTATCTTAAATGAAAATTGTTCATGTCAAATTCCAAAATCTAGGGTATAAATGTAATCTTTCCTTAAAATTTTTAACTCACTGAAACACCAAGATGTTAAAATTGTTTTCATTAATAAGGAAAGCCAACTTACTTAACTCCACAACAGAGTGTATCCTATGAGTCCATCTTCACTTGCATAGCACCTAAGAAGTGTCTCTTACAAATCAACCTCTCTCTTATGGAGCTGAGTTAAAAACTCAAAATTGTCTTTTCAGTTATCAGAACAGGTGGGTCATAGGAAGGAAGAAAACTACAATAGTACAATTTTTATGCCAATCAATGGTGTCTATTTTGATGCCATCAACGATTGATCCATGGTGGCTGGCTAGAATGCTGTTTTGTGAGTGATCCTGCTGACAAACTTCGTTCCTTTCCACCAGGATGAATGCTGTGATTAGTTCAAAATGTCTGCCACTGAAAAAGAGAGCACATGAGACTCCCTGGTTTTTGTTTGAAAAACTTATTAATAATATAAAAGGATTCTTTGGTAATAAGAGGACCAAAGAGAATACTTATCACCTTGATTTTTGTCCTGGGCTCCCCTGGTGGCTCAGATGGTAAAGAACTGGGTTTGATCCCTGGGTCAAGAAGATCCCCTAGAGAAGGGAATGGCTACCCACTCCAGGATTCTTACCTGGAAAATTCCATGGACAGAGGAGCCTGGCGGGCTACAGTCCATGGGGTCGCAAAGAGTCAGACATGACTGAGTGACTAATGCTTTCACCAACACACTAATCAAGACATCCACTGAATTCCCACTAGATGTCTGGAAAGACTCTACCATTAAATACTTAAGAGCAACTGTTCTTGAGAACATCTGCCTAACAACCATGTCCAGAGTATATTCTTGAGGACATGGGTTAAAAGCTCTACCACCATGCTACATCAGTAAGCAACTTCTTGAGCATTTTTTTTTTTCATTTTATCAAAAGTTGATAGTACCTACCTCAGAGTTTCATTTTGAGGATTTAATGACAATGTTGAGGAAAGTGTCAGGTACAAACACAAAAAATACTAGATAAAGGGTTACAATCATCATCATTAACAATGAAACAGAACTCTGAAGTATGTGCACAAGAGAATGCACATAATTTTTGTTTTGGTTGGTTGTTTCCTGCACCCTTATTCAAGAAAAAACTATTTTAGTCATGAGATAAGGAACTAGGGTTGGGGCTTAGAGAGCAATTGAAACATTTCAGAGAGAAATTGATCAGGCTACAGACTCAAGCACAAAGCTTGTCCCACAAAATGCATTTCTTAGGGTAACAGCCTCAAATTTCAGCTTTAGGATAATTTAGAGCACTTCAGGAAATAGCATCACATACTTAGCTTTGAAATCACCAAGTAAGACAACTTCATTTAAAAATAGAATTATATTGTTTTAAATGAGTTTGTATCACAAATTGTATCCTTCTAGCCACAGTTCTTATTTTCTATAAATCAGAAACCAGAGATTTATACCCCAATGCCTTAGAAGACAAATACTTTAAAAAAAAGTAATTGAGACACAGTCTTCATTATTGTTTTCACCATCCAGATCATTATTTCTACTCTCCTGCTCTCTTGGAATGTGCATGTGGTTTTGCACCCCAGTAAACCATTCCCAGACCATATTAGTCTTACAAAGAGAAGTCTATTTTCTGAACTTCCTTGAGTGGAGGTTTTCTAGAGCAATTTGCCTTTCCCTGTAGATAGCTGAGAGGTCACACTGAGAATAAAATTAGCAAGTGTGCAATAAAAGCTAAGGAAAAAAAATGTTAAAAAGAAAAACCTAAGCATTTTCATGGGAAATGAGAGAGAAGCTGAAGAAAAGCTAATAGAGTCTAAAAATCAAGTTCTCATCCCAGAGAGATCATAAATTTGCCCTTCCAGGCAACAGGGAGGTGCCAGTTTAAACTTCAGCACAAAAGCTGACTCTCATGCCAAGGTCACATTGCCTATGATGATCAACTTCTAGAATAAGCAAAGCCCTGACAGAAATGCAAAGATTACTAAAATATGTGTGCATGGGAGTGTATGTGTATTGTCTAGGGCCTGAAATGATCTGAAATAGTTGTTACTCTGCAGGAGCAAGAAGAAAAAAAAAAAACAGGAAATATTTAACAAGTATTTCAGAATATTTTTAAACAACATGTATTATTGTCATATTCAAGGAAAACAACAAAACTGGTCTAATAAATATGAGTGTGTGTGCATGCACACAGATCTATCTTCTGGTCAAAGTGTACACAATGAGCAGTTGTCACAACATAGAGACTGCTTTTTTTCTTGTCTCCAAATGTTCCCCAGTAGTGTATGAATTACAGCAGAGAAAACTGCTGTTGAGAATTAAGATTCTAAAATTTTCAAGGCCAAAGTCTAGCTATTGATCTGAGAGTCCGTGGTATCAAGGAGAGAAAGGGCAACGTGTTTATTACCCCTTTACCTTCTACAGTAGTGTTTATAAATTGTGAGACTTGACCCATTTGAAGGTTATCTAATCAGTTTAGTGGGCCATGAAACAAATGTCCTGAAGACTGATTGGACTGAAAAGAAGAAATTATAGGGCAGGACCTGCATTAATAGTATAGCTAAGTACTGGATTTTTAAAATATATTTTGGGTGTATGTGTTTGTGTATGTGTTGGTATGAAAAAAGAGAGACAGAGAAAAGAAGACAGAGACAATAAAACTAGACTATGATGCAAAATGTATTTCTTATTGTGGGCTGGAGGTAAAAATGATAAGTGGTGGTGGTGGTGGTTTAGACATTAAGTCATATCCAACTCTTTGTGATCCCATGAACTGTAGTCCTGCAGGCTCCTCTGTCCATGGGATTGCCCAGGCAAGAATACTGGAGTGGGTTGCCGTTTCCTTCAGAAGGGGATCTTCCTGACCCAGGGATCAAACCTGGGTCTCCTGTATTACAGAGAGTCTACTGCACTGCAGGGGGATTCTTTACTGACTGAGCCACCAGGCAAGCCTAAAAGCCTAAAAATGATAAACACTGACTCTCATAATAAAACCAGAGGACAACTGAATCTGAGAGAAAACATCTTCAAATTCGTCCTATCACTTGTGAGAATCCACTCTTTCTTTAAGATTGAAGTGACCTAAAAAACATTGCCCCTCCTACCTCATTCATCTTCCTACTGATCTGAGGACTAGTTTCTATCTCATGGGCTTCCCTGGTGGCTCAGAGGTTAAAGCATCTATCTGCCTGCAATGCAGGAGACCTGGGTTCCATCCCTGGGTCAGGAAGATCCCCTGGAGAAGGAAATGGTAACCCATTCCAGTATTCTTGTCTGGAGAATCCCATGGACAGAAGAGCCTGGAGGGCTACAGTCCACGGGGTCACAAAGAGTCAGACACAACTGAACGACTTCACTTTCACTTTCAGGGAGAAGGGTGGACAATCACACAAACGTGCGTGAATGCTAAGTCACTTCAGTCATGTTGGACTCTGTGCAACCTTATGGACTGCAGTCTGCCAGTTGCCTCTCTGTCCATGGGATTCTCCAGGCAAGAGAATGGAGAAGTGAGTTGCTGGGCCCTCTTCTAGGGGATCTTCCCAACCCAAGGATCAAACGCCCATCTCTCACATCGCCTGCATTGGCAGGCGGGTTCTTTACCACTAGCGCCACCTGGGAAGTCCCAATCACACATGGGACTCAAAGTGAAAGTTGCTCAGCCGTTTCCCACTTTTTTCGACCCCAAGGACTGTAGTCCATGGAATTATCCAGGCCAGAAACTGGAGTGGGTACCCTTTTCCTTCTCCAGGGGATCTTCCCAACCCAGGGATCAAACCCAGGTCTCCCACACTGCAGGTAGATTCTTTACAAGCTGAGCCACAAGGGAAGCCCATGGGACTCTACTTTGGACTATAGTCAAGAACCAGGTTTTTTTCTTTTTAAAGGCAGATAAAGTTCTCTAAATAACAAAAAGTGTTTGCAATAGGCAATCAGACTGTCTTCTTTCAGAAAGCACAGTGGTATCAGGTACTGGAGAACATAATACCACTCATCTAGCCTCATTTGAACTGCATGAAAACAAATATCATACAAACACATGCACGCTTGCTTCCAACACAATTGTAAACTTTCAAGTTGCTTGAAAGATCATCTTTGATTCTGCATAACAGAATAAATCTTGTCCCTATAAGCCCTTAAATTACAAGACAGTCAGTCACCTATTTCACTTTGCCACTTTGAATCCATTAAAAAAAAAAGAAAAAAAAGACAACCTACAATCAAGATTGGACTTCCCTGGTGGCTCAGTGGTAAAGAATCCGCCTGCAATGCAGGAGACACGAGTTTGATCCCTGGGTTGAGGAAGATCCCCTGGAGAAGGAAATGGCAACCCACTCCAGTATTCTTGCCTGGGAAATCCCATGGACAGAGGAGGCTGGTAGGCTACAGTCCCTGGGGTTGCAAAGAGTCAGACACAACTGAGCACACACATACATAAATACATATAGTCAAGATTAGATGATTATGAACACTATCAATGAAACTGCCAACTGTTTATATTTAAGAGGCAGCTATGGTCCCTACCCGCTATTCAACACATTAAATTATTTGTTTCCTGAACCTCACATTGCTCCACATGGGAAATTGAGTAAACAAACCTACCTACATCTCAGAGTGATGGCTGTAAGGACATCTAAAGATGGTAATATACATAAAACACTTGGCAAGGCTGGCATATATTACATATGGAATAAATAGCAGCTGTTACTATGATTACTAGGAAATATTAATGCCATAAGATTAAGAGCTCAAAATGAGTGTATTCACTCCATGAAATATACAGTTTAGGGAGATTGTAATGTGAGTGATCATGAAAAGGAATAAAATCAGTTCCTTTGCCTTGTGTGACGATAATGAGAATGCACACTGACACTCATACACATCAGAATACCTTTCATAACAGTGGCTACATGACAACTGTATACATGTTCAGAGGAAGAAGAAAGCACAAAACACTGGGGAAATCACAGCAGGCTTCTTGGAGCCTGTGAAGTCCAATCTGCAGATTGATGAGCAAATTTAAAAGGGAGGGCCAGGTGAAACACTGTAAGCAAAATAATTAAACTAGAAAGAGGACAATCTGGCATTTTAAGGACTAGCTTATTTATTAGCAACCCCAGGGCCTTCTTCTCTATGCTCAGTGTTATTGAAATATATTCAAAGCTCATAAAAAGCCTTGGTGTTTTTCACTCTCCTAAAACACCTGATGAGGCCCAATAAAGTTCTATATGAAAAACTCTGAATTTAATTCAAGACTGAGAGCAGAAAATACACTTTTGTGCCAATGATATAGATTTTTAATAACAACAACAAAAATGGACTTGCATTAAGAACATTTGTGCCAGGTAAAGTATATTCCCTGGACTTAAGCAGAGAGAGAGCATTTCTGCAGCAATGCAGGCAGGACTCTATAAACCAGCGATTCTAAACTCTAATAGGAACAAATGTCAACTGACAATGTCAACTGTCAAATGTAGAATTTAATGAAAATCTAAAGCCCAGTTTGAACAAGCTAGGCTGCTGTGTGCATTGTTAACTCTCCAGATGAGTTTCATGCTTACCAAAGTTTGAGAAGCACTGGTCTGACATGAGATGGCATGGAACTGATCTGGAATGAAGGAGTATGAGGAGGAAGAAAGGAAGGGGCCAAAGGAAAACGTGTACTCCAGCACTAGATTTATTTCATGTTTCTAATTCTTGAATAAAAGAGTTGGGGCCTAGAGTTTGTCTCAAACAGAAGTATAGCAAATTATTTCTGATAGGATTCATTTCCCATTAACTATGGAATGAAAAATAGTGGAGATTGTCCTGAATTGACATGGAGCTCTCATACCTTTTGGAACTTTTCTGTTCACTAACCACTCAAGAGATTAGTTTCTTCTCCAGAAAAAATGAGCTGCCTCAACTAAGATGATTTAAATCCCTTTCAATTCTAAATGTAGGTATAACATATAAAAGATTCAAGCATTAAAATAAATCATAGTGTAAAATGGGTACTTAAAAATTTTCATGGATGCACAGGTGGTTGCCAAGAGGGAGGGGAGGTGGAAGAGGGATGGATTGGGAGTCTGAGATGCAGACTGGAATATATAGACTGGATAAATAAGAATGTCCTACTAGGTAGCACAGGGGACTATAATCAAAATCATGGGATAAACCATAACATAAAATTATACAAAAAATTACACATACTTGGGTTGGCCACCCCACCTCCATAATATGCTCTAGTAGCACTTTAACTTCATTCAAAACAATTTTGTTAGATTGTATTGTGATAGCTGTCATATCAACATGCATTTAAAAAAATCTCATCAAAATTGGTGATTTTTGTGTGTAGCCAATTTCATATTAAAATGGACATAAAAAGCAACATTTTCAGCATAATATGCTTTTTTATTTCAAGAAAGATAAAAACACAACTGAAACGTAAACAAAAATTTGTGCACTGTATGTTCTGTGATTGATGTGATCAATTAGAGACATTCACTGACAACAATCAATGTTATACCATGCAGGAGAGAGCCGACGTACTCAAAATAGCCAAATCAAGTGTTGAAAATCATTTGTACCAGCTTGGTTATGTTAATCGCTTTGATATGTTGGTTCCACATAGCTTAAGTGAAAGAAACCTTCTTCACAATATTTCCACATGCAACTCTCTACTGAAATGTAAAGAAAACATTATGGAATGATGAAAAGTGGATACTGTACAATAATGTGGAATGGAAGAGACTGTGGGGCAAGTGAATGAAATGAACCACCACGAACCACACCAAAGGCTGGTCTTCCTCCAAAGAAGGTAATGTTGTGTACATAGTGGGACTGGAATGTAGTCCTCTATTATGAGCTCCCTGCAGAAAATCAAATGACTAATTTCAACAAATAGTGTTCCCAATTAGACACACTGAAAGCAGCATTCAATGGAAAGTGCCCAGAATTAGTCAATACAAAAATGCATAATTTTATATCAGGATAACACAAGACTGTATGTTCCTTTGATGATCAGGCAAAAACTGTTACACCTTGGCTAGGAAGTTATGATTCACCCACCGTACTCACCAGAAATTGCATCTTCAGATGCCTTTTTCTTTACAAAATTTTCTTAATGGAAAAAATTTCAGTTCTCTGAACTGTAAAAGGAATTTGGAACTATTCTTTTCTCAAGAAATAGAAGCTTTGGGGAGATGGAATTATAAAGTTGCCTGAAAAATGGGAGAAGGTAGAGGAATGAAATGATGAATATGATGTTCAATAAAGTTCTTAGATGAAAATGAAAAATGTGCTCTGTATTTTTACCTAAAAACCAAGAGAAGTTTTATACCAACCCAATATATGTATATAACTGACTCACTTTGCTGTATAGCAGTAATTAATATAACACTGTAAATCAAGTATATGTCAATCACTTTTAAAAAAAATCACAGGAAAACATGAGGAATATAACAATAACAAAAAAGATTACAAATATATGTATTGGGTTGGCTAAAATGTTCATTTGGATTTTTCTGTAACATCTTATAGAAAAACACAAATGACTTTTTAGCCAGCCCAATGCAATAGGATAAACATACATGTTTATAAGAGGAATGCATGTTATTTTATTTTCATGTATTTAGAATGAGAGAAAGGTAAAAAAATATGCACATACTTATCTCAAGATATTAAAGTTAGAATTATTCTTCCATACTTCATAACCTTAGATTGTTAACTATGTGTAAGCAATTTTTTCCATCCATAGTTCTATACTACTTATTTTCTACTGCTGCTGCCGCTGCTAAGTCACTTCAGTCGTGTCCAACTCTGTGCACAACCCCATAGACGGCAGCCCACCAGGCTCCCCAGTCCCTGGGATTCTCCAGGCAAGAACACTGGAGTGGGTTGCCATTTCCTTCTCCAATGCATGAAAATAGAAAGTGAAAGTGAAGTCGCTCAGTCATGTCTGACACTTAGCGATCCCATGGACTGCAGCCTAGCAGGCTCCTCTGCTCATGGGATTTTCTAGGCAAGAGTACTGGAGCAGGGTGCCATTGCCTTCTCCTATAGAACTTTAAATAACTGAGCTTTAACTCTACTTGAAATATGTGGGTTAATAATAGTAGAGAACTCCCTGGAAGAATACAGGTTATTTCAAAAAATAAAATACAATTTTCTTTTTTTTTTTTTAACATTTTGAACATTAAAGTATTTTTCCTATCCACATTTCACAGACTCAGCTTGCTTCCCCTAAGTTAACTAAATTACCTAATTTTGGTTTCACTTTAAACCTTCCAACTTAAGTATAAATCAATAGTTCTCAATTTTTGAGAGTAAGGTTACAGACATTAGAGATTAAGAAAAATTATATTTATTTTCCAGCAAACTATAAGCAATGTTACCACACTATAGATTTTTCTCCTTTTATTCTTTTATAAGTGTCTGTAGTTCAAATTTTTCACAATTAATTTGATACCAAAAAGGCATCCCCAAAAAGTAGGAACATGAATCATTACCAGATCTTGAGATTTAATAGAATATTTTATAATATGATTAATTTTTTATTAAATGCAATATATACTTATTTAAGTATTTGCTCACTGCTTAGTTGCTCAGTCTTGTCTAACCCTTTGTGATTCCTTGGACCATAGTCCACAAGACTCCTCTGTTTCATGGGATTATCCCAGCAAGAATCCTGAATTGTGAGGTCATTTCCTACCTTAGGGCTTGTTTAGGTATAAATGATTACAAATAATATAATTAAGTTCAAAAACTGCTTTTCAAAAACTAAAATTGTGAAAGCTTATTTGAAAAATCCTAAAAGAAAATAAATATATATAAAATGATAATTGGTCAAAGTGCTAACAGAATGCTAAGTGTTCATGGCAGAAACCCTGCCTAGAAAAATAAAAAGAAGGCATAAAATGGCTGAACACTCTATGGTATCTCTATACAATGGGATGGTATTCAGCAATAAAAGGAGATGGAGTCCTAAGGCACACAACAGCAGAAAAGAATCTCAAATACATTAACTGAAAGAAGCCAGTCCCTAAAGACTACAGATTGTATCACTTTATTTCTATGAAAATCTGCACAATGCAAAACTATAGAGATGAGAAACGTATCAGTGCCTACCAAGGACTGACAGTCAAGGATGGGTGACTAAGGGCAAAAGAGAGTTTGAGAGAACACTTCTGTATCTTAATTGTGCTAACAGTTATATGACTGCATACAGTTGTCAAAACTATTTACTAAAAAGAGTGAATCATACTGTATGCAAATTACAGCTCAATAAATTTGACCCAAGGAAGAAAGAGAAAAAAAAAAGCATGAGTTGCAACTCAAGGATTCATTATATTCCTGTGAAAAGTGAAAGTGTCAGTTGCTCCACTGTGTCTGACTCTTTAGACCCCATGGACTGTAGCCTGCCAGGCTCTTCTGTCCATGGAATTCTCCAGGAAAGAATACTGGAGCAGCTGATGCTGCTGCTGCTACTAAGTGGCTTCAGTCGTGTCCGACTCTGTGTGACCCCACAGACGGCAGCCCACCAGGCTCCCCTGTCCCTGGGATTCTCCAGGCAAGAACACTGGAGTGGGTTGCCATTTCCTTCTCCAATGCAAGGTAAATGTTTCTAAATTATTTCAGGTATTCTGAAAACTGACCTCACTCTGACAAACTATTTATTGCTAAAAATAGCAGTCTGCACTAAAATGAAAAATACATTTTAAATTTTTAATTGGAGAATAATTGGTTTATAATGTTGTATTTGTTTCTGCCATATAAAGTGTGAATTATCCATAGGAATACCTATGTCCCCTTCTTCTAGAGCCTCCCTCCCACCCTTACCCGCCCTCCACCATCCTACCCGTCTAGGTCATCTCTGAGCACCAGGCTGAGTTCCCTGTATTATACAGCAACTTCCCATTAGCTGTCTATTTTACACATGGTACCGTATATATGTCAGTGCCACTCTCTCAGTCATCTCCTTCCTCTGCTGTGTCCACAAGTCCATCCTCTACATCTGCATCTCCATTCCTGCCCTGCAAATAGGTTCATCAGTACCATTTTCCTCGATTCCATATATATGCATTAATATATGATATTTGTTTTTCTCTTTCTAACTCTCTTTACTCTGTATAACAGGCTTTAGTTTCATCCACCTCAGTTCAGAAATATATAATTTCTATATTTCATGAAATCTCTAGTATCTTACATATTCACATAATTCAGACTATTCAGAACATTTTATTTTATGTCACCTAAAAAGAAGGAAGCATATGGGTACTTCAGAAACTTCAAACAATTTAAAATGGAATCTTGAGACGATCCGACCCATCCAAATGTCTTGATGTCAAAATAATGCAAGATGTAGTGTCGGCCTGCATCCAGAACTATAAGAATGTCCTAGGAACATGGCAATTTATATGGAGCTTCCAGCTTTCAGTATAAACTTGAAATGTGCCTCAATGTCTACAGTCAATCCCTTGGTACCATGGTTTATCTTTCTTTTGATTTACTTGAAATTTGTAGTTTTTCAGACTGGAACATATCCCTTATAATAAATGAAAAGCTTAGAAACTATAAAACTCCTAGAGGAGAACAAACACTCTCCAACATAAACCACAGCAGGATCCTCTATGATCCACCTCCCAGAATTCTGGAAATAAAAGCAAAAATAAACAAATGGGACCTAATTAAACTTAAAAGCTTCTGCACAACAAAGGAAACTATAAGCAAGGTGAAAAGACAGCCTTCAGAATGGGAGAAAATAAGAGCAAATGAAACAATTGACAAACAACTAATCTCAAAAATATATAAGCAGCCCCTGCAGCTCAACTCCAGAAAAATAAACGACCCAATCAAAAGATGGGCCAAAGAACTAAATAGACATTTCTCCAAAGAAGACATACAGATGGCTAACAAACACATGAAAAGATGCTCAACATCACTCATTATCAGAGAAATGCAAATCAAAACCACAATGAGGTACCATTTCATGCCAGTCAGAATGACTGCAATCCAAAAGTCTACAAGCAATAAATGCTGGAGAGGGTGTGGAGAAAAGGGAACCCTCTTACACTGTTGGTGGGAATGCAAACTAGTACAGCCACTATGGAGAACAGTGTGGAGATTCCTTAAAAAACTGGAAATAGAACTGCTTTATGAGAGTCCCTTGGACTGCAAGGAGATCCAACCAGTCCATTCTGAAAGAGATCAGCCCTGGGATTTCTTTAGAGGGATGATGCTAAAGCTGAAACTCCAGTACTTTGGACACCTTATGCAAAGAGCTGACTCACTGGAAAAGACTCTGATGCTGGAAGGGATTGGGGGCAGGAGGAGAAGTGGACGACAGAGGATGAGATGGCTGGATGGCATCACTGACTCGATAGATGTGAGTCTGAGTGAACTCTGGGAGTTGGTGATGGACAGGGAGGCCTGGCATGCTGCGATTCATGGGGTTGAAAGAGTTGGACATGACTGAGTGACTGAACTGAACTAAACTAATGACCCAGCAATCCCACTGCTGGGCATACACAATGAGGAAACCAGAATTGAAAGAGACACGTGTACCCCAATGTTCATCACAGCACTGTTTATAATAGCCAGGACCTGGAAGCAACCTAGATGTCCATCAGCAGATGAATGGATAAGAAAGCTGTGGTACATATACACAATGGAGTATTACTTAGCCATTAAAAAGAATTCATTTGAATCAGTTCTAATGAGGTGGATGAAACTGGAGCCGATTATACAGAGTGAAGTAAGCCAGAAAGAAAAACACCAATACAGTATACTAATGCATATATATGGCATTTAGAAAGATGGTAACGATAACCCTGTATGCGAGACAGTGAAAGAGACACAGATGTATAGAACAGTCTTTTGGACTCTGTGGGAGAGGGAGAGGGTCGGATGATTTGGGAGAATGGCATTGAAACATGTATAATATCATATATGAAACGAATCGCCAGTCCAGGTTCGATACATGATACTGGATGCTTGGGGCTGGTGCACTGAGACGACCCAGCGGGATAGTATGGGGAGGGAGAAGAGAGGGAGTTTCAGGATGGGGAACACGTGTATACCTGTGGCAGATTCATGTTGATGTATGGCAAAACCAATACAATTTTGTAAAATAATTAACTTCCAATTAAAATAAATAAATTTATATTTTTTTAAAAAGAAAAGCTTAACTTACTATAATTGGTTATACAAAGGGAACTCCACTAACAAGCAAAACTGAAATCCAAATAAGTAATTTGAAATAGTGACTTTTGTTCTGAAATCAATTTCCTCCTCACAGATATTTAATTAAATTGAGCTTTCTTTAACCACTATTGGAAATACTGAATTGATCCACTTGTTATAAGTAGTCAAAATGAGCATTTAATAAATTCTGTTATAGATAGAAATATTCAGTAAAATGCCATTAAAAGTATTAAGTATTTGATAGCTGAATAAGATTACCTGACACATTATTACATGGCAGTCAAGGATCTTGTTCCTGCTTGTTAAGTTTTATTTTGCTCTATGGATAACTGACAGTATAGATATCAAATTCAAAAATATGGGTTTGCTATGTTTCAAACGATTTTCATGGAAATAAAGAATAGAACCACATGATGACTAAATGGAAGGTTTTCTAACTCAAAATGCAAGTAGATCTTATTGACTTCTTTTTCTCACAGTGTCTTTGTAGAAATGTGTCAGATTCAACAAAACTGCTTGGCACACATTCACCATATGTACAACTCATGAGACATATATAGCTAGAACTCTAAATAATTAAGTTTCTTAATAAAAATGCACCAAAAAGAACATAATGAACATTTTGGGATAGAAAATAATACTTAGACATTCTAACCCACCCACTACCAGAATCTGTTCAATGTATCATGACAACAAAATCTACAAGTGAGACAAATGACAGCAGTACTCTAAGCGACAAGATGTTTTGCATATACGCTGTTTTCTTGAAGAATATGTAAAATTGAATTTAAGCTTTGCTGACATTTTCTGATAACAGCTTACACTGCTGCTTGATGATATTCTTGATAACTAGAACTTTGAGGGAGGTGATACTGCCATCTATATCTATACATATAGATATAGATAATCAATGCACAATATCTATCTAAATCAGGTACTGCACTATATATTTCACATTTACCTCCAATTATATCTATTCTTCAAGAAACAGCTATATAAAAATAGATCCATATTCTGAAGAATGGATATGATCATTAGAATGATGTAAAATACACAGCAGAGTGCATGCTATAGTAATAGTGAAGTGTTGTTATATTTCTCTGTTGAACTTGTTAAGATTCTTCAAAGGCATAGTGTGTTTTGTTTTCAGAAATAAAAATTAAATGAACTTCAAGTTAAGGCAGGTCTAAAAATTTCTCAAGGTCATTTATGTTGGTGAAATACTGCTCCCCTATCAAAGATTGGTTATGTCTAGACTACTCATAATCTTTTGCAAACAGATTACTTTGTAACATCATTATTCCTGAATGCATTTTTCCTAGAACAATGCTAAACCCAAGGTGTCTTTCATAGGATCACATGGGAAATCTACAAAAGATAACTAACTGGAAATATACTATATTTTTTTCTTACCACTGTCGCAAACAAGCTCATAAAAAGAGTCTGTGGCAGTGGTAATGCCTGCAATGTTAACAACTACCAATAGATACAATGGTATATGAAACAAAGTAGGCAATATAAAATAGTGATTAAGGATAGAGACTTTGGTGTTAGAAAACCTGGCTTCGAACATTTACCCTGCAACAATGCCAAGGGAAATGGGCAATTAAATCTCTGAGTATCAGGATCTCCATCATCACACTGAAAATTTTAGTTCTTATGGGGTTGAAGGGAAGATTAAATTGAATGGTGCTTGTAAAGATCACAGCGAACACTCAATAAATGCTAATCATTGGTGGTGTTTATTATAATCTCTGCCATCACTCTATCACAGTTAGGTGGACTACCTGGTTCACACACTTCTAGTCGTTGACCACAGGTGATAAATTCTGAGGGAAAAGTCCAACAATTCATATTTTTCTATGATAAATTTTCTCTTTATTAATGTAAGAGACAAGGCAGTGTAGCATCATTAAAGGGCATGGAAATAAAACAATATAGCTATGCTTTCTTCCAAGCTCAATTTCAAGCTAACTGTGGGGCTGGTCAGTTTCTTTAACTTTCTGTTTCTCAGGGCTTGACAAATGACATTTGAGGTTATTTTATTCTCCTGTTACTAAGTTTTCAGAACTTTTAAACTGAGAATATAGGGTAATATTTCAAGAAATACAAACTTCTCTGGGTTATATCTCAGTAATACATATGATAAACATCAATCATCTGATAGCTGATGAATAGAGAACCTTTTTATTGTTATTATTCTTTACGGAATAGTTTATTGACTTCAGGACCATGGACAGAGAAAGATCTGTACTAAGAATGGCATGTGGTTTGTGGCTTGAAACAGAAGTAAAATGAACATGGAAAAGTACTAAGAACCAGAGCTGGAAATATTAAACCAAGTAAATATGAACATATATGCAAGACCAGGATACAAAAACTGACTGCGTCCCTATTACATAATAAATGGTGGGGAAATAAATACAACATAATGTTGCTCATTTTCAAGTTCACTTCACAGTCTAGAAACCAAAATTACTGTACTTTTTACCAAGTACAAACAGGTAAATACAAGCCTGTTTTATGAGTATGTATTACCTTAGGCTGAATAATTAACACCTGTTTCCATTTTTTAAAGCTATCTGTGCCCTTTTTTATCATCCATAAAATGGGAATAATAATAGTACCCTAGATACTCTGATAAAAGAGATAATGTAAAATCCCAATGGACAGAGGAGCCTGGTGAGTTATAGACCACTAAGTACAGCACAATATATTATCACTAATCACAGATCCTAGTGCTTTGGTGGGCAATGATCATGTATATCAGAATGTGTAATAATAATGCTTCTAAGACCAATAAGTAAATGAACTTCAATTTGAACATATGATATTGGCCTTCTTTAGTAAAAAAAGATAAATCAACATTGTTTTTCTCTCAATTAAAATACAGTTTAATTCAGCAGTGTTTTCTGTTTAAATTATGGTCAGAAAAACAATCAATACAAAATTGATTTGTACTTCATAAACATTAGAGACTCAAATGTTAGACATGGGAAATCAGAAGCATATTTTATTATAATTATTTCCAGTATATATTACTCTACAGAGGATCTCCTTGGCATGGAGAGTAAGTCAAAAATTTTACTCACAGCATCCTCAAAGAAAAAGTTTATATGAAATATAGTCTGGTTCAAGGCTTTCCAGGTGGTAGAGTGGTAAACAATCCACCTATCATGCAGAGACTCAAGAGACACAGGTTTGATCCCTGGGTTAGGAAGATACCCTGGAGAAGGAAATAGAAACCTGCTCCAGTATTCTTGCCTGGAAAATTCTATGGACAGAGGTGCCTGGTGGGCTACAGTCCATAGAGTTACAAAGAGTTAGACATGACTGAGCATGCATGCACACGTGCATGCACGTGTGCACACACACACACACACATTCACACATACACACACAAAGTCTGGTTCAAATGGATGGAAACAGAATAAGATCTGTCTCCAAATAAACTATTAAAACTAGATCAGAATTTTTATCTCTTATTTTTGTTTTGTTTTTTTTTTTTTTGGTGAGAGGAGCTTAAGAAAAACTTCTAAGAAATCAATGCATTTCTTAGTTTATTAAAAGACACCTTCTTTTTTAACAATATTAGACATGACCACTGCTTTCAATATAAGATATGCTAGTACTATAGCTGGAAACCATGTAGTGTAAAGGAAATAAATTTTCAGAAGGTACATATTTCATTCAAATGTCATGCTCTAAGGAAGGCAGGTATAAATACGAGTAGGTTCAGTTCAGTCACTCAGTCGTGTCCATCTCTTTGGGACCCCATGAATTGCAGTACACCAGGCCTCCCTGTCCATCACCAACTTCCAGAGTTCACTCAGACTCACGTCCATTGAATCAGTGGTGCCATCCAGCCATCTCATCCTCTGTTGTCCCCTTCTCTTCCTGCCCCCAATCCTTCCCCGCATCAGAGTCTTTTCCAATGAGTCAACTCTTCGCATGAGGTGGCCAAAGTACTGGAGTTTCAACTTTAGCTTCATTCCTTCCAAAGAAATCCCAGGGCTGTTCTCCTTCAGAATGAATTGGTTGGATCTCCTTGCAGTCCAATGGACTCTCAAGAGTCTTCTCCAACACCACAATTCAAAAGCATCTATTCTTCGGTGCTCAGCTTTCTTCCAACTCTCGCATTGATACATGACCACAGGAAAAACCATAGCCTTGACTAGATGGACCTTAGTCGGCAAAGTAATGTCTCTGCTTTTGAATATGCTATCTAGGTTGGTCATAACTTTTCTTCCAAGGAGTGTCTTTTAATTTCATGGCTGCAGTCACCATCTGCAGTGATTCTGGAGCCCAAAAAATAAAGTCGGACACTGTTTCCACTGTTTCCCCATCTATTTCCCATGAAGTGATGGGACCGGATGCCATGATCTTTGTTTCTGAATGTTGAGCTTTAAGCCAACTTTTTCACTCTCCTCTTTTACTTTCATCAAGAGGCTTTTTAGTTCCTCTTCACTTTCTGCCATAAGGGTGGTGTCATCTGCATATCTGACGTTACTGATATTTCTCCCGAAAATCTTGATTCCAGCTTGTGTTTCTTCCAGTCCAGCGTTTCTCACGATGTACCCTGCATAGAAGTTAAATAAGCAGGGTGACAATAGACAGCCTTGACGTACTCCTTTTCCTATTTGGAACCAGTCTGTTGTTCCATGTCCAGTTCTAACTGTTGCTTCCTGACTTGCATACAGATTTCTCAAGAGGCAGGTCAGGTGGTCTGGTATTCCCATCTCTTTCAGAATTTTCCACAGTTTATTGTGATCCACACAGTCAAAGGCTTTGGCATAGTCAATAAAGCAGAAATAGATGTTTTTCTGGAACTCTTTTGCTTTTTCCATGATCCAGCGGATGTTGGCAATTTGATCTCTGGTTCCTCTGCCTTTTCTAAAACCAGCTTGAACATCAGGAAGTTCACGGTTCATGTATTGCTGAAGCCTGGCTTGGAGAATTTTGAGCATGACTTTACTAGCATGTGAGATGAGTGCAATTGTGTGGTAGTTGGGGCATTCTTTGGCATTGCCTTTCTTTGGGATTGGAATGAAAACTGACCTTTTCCAGTCCTGTGGCCACTGCTCAGTTTTCCAAATTTGCTGGCATATTATGTGCAGCACTTTCACAGCATCATCTTTCAGGATTTGAAACAGCTCAACTGGAATTCCATCCCCTCCACTAGCTTTGTTCGTACTTGACTTCACATTCCAGGATGTCTGGCTCTAGATGAGCGATCACTCCATCGTGATTATCTGGGTCGTGAAGATCCTTTTTGTACAGTTCTTCTGTGTATTCTTGCCACCTCTTCTTAATATCTTCTGCTTCTGTTAGGTCCATACCATAAGGGAATGCAATTTTTCTAGAAAAAAGTATCCAACAGAACTTTCTTGCTACACACTGATTAAAGTCACAGGAAAGATATGTAAGGCTAGAGATCATGCTTCAAGAACAACCAATCCTTTTTTTCTCTCCTTTCCCAAAATCTCAAAGATACTTATCTCTTAAGTTTATTTTTTTACCTGTATTTGACAGCTGGGATAAGGGCTTCAAAGTAACATTTTCTACCAGCAAATGTAAAAACAGAAAGGGTATCCTTTTGAATGCAAGTCAGAAAGCTGAGTGGAGAAAGTATAACTCTATATAACATATTCAGTTCAGCTCAGTACATGTTTAGTGACCCTTTTAAGAAACTAACTCTCAGGCAAAGCATTTATTATTAAGACTGGAACTTTGCCTGCCCTTACAAAAAATATAATCACATGACTGAGAGAGAAAGGAAAAAAGAATAACAGAAAGGTTAAGCGACATATGACAAGCAAGTAAAGCAGAGAATGGAAAAGATAGACCTAAACCTAGCAGAGGTTTGAGAACGGGTGATGCTTGATTTGAGTCTTGGAGTAAGTAGGTTAGACAGGTAAATAAGGCAGAGACAATCCTAGTCATAAGTAATCATAGGCAAAGGCAAGAAGACATGTGAATCAGTAGTGTGTTTTAGCAGACGAAATAGTTTAGCATGAATAGTGCTGGGCAAAGTAACCAGAGCCAACCTCAGTGATGTTGTTTGCAAAGGAGTTTGGCTTTCATGTATAGGAAATCAGATGCTTTAGGATGGGTGATGGGTAGCACTGAATGAAAGATGAAATGTGTGTCTAGTAAGTTCCTCTGGCAGCATTTTGTAGAGGAATGGCATTTTTTTCTTCTTTCACCCTAAATTAATTAAATACCTATTATGTTTATGACACATGTTACCTACTTAGGAAAGACCAAAACAGACCAAGTTATTTCTATCTGGAAAGAGTCCTCAGTACAATATGGTAAATAGTCAAATGAGCAAAAAGTTAAACAAAAATGTCAAAGCCCTAAATAAATAATAATAATAACCAGCACAGAAACAGAATTATTATTAAATTAACCTTATATAGTAAATACTCTATTTGCAGCTTACCATATTGTCATGGCATTTATAAGGAGGGCCAGTTACAGTTATTAAACGACTACACTTGTATCATTTTGCAGATGAAAAAATTAAGATTTAAAGTTATTAAATAATTTTTCTAAGGTCAAACAGCTGGTAATGAGAGATCTAGGAATCAAAACTAAGCTGTTTGAGACTTCTTTCTGGCTCCTAATTGTGAAGTATCTTGGTAAAAACCCTGAAGTAAAAATAACTCATCTGAGAGAAAATGGGAAATTACTAAATTTTACTAAAAATTTACTGAGTAGTAAACTTTATTCAGTAAACTAGGTACTGAGGATGAATAGAAACTTATTGAACAGATAAAGGAATAAATCCAAACAGATTACACATGTAAATTTTAAAGGTATCTTGCCGTTAAACTCAAAAATTTTAATGCATGTTTTTATTATGTTAAATCAGATGATGTATAGTTATAAAATCAATCACTAAAATTTTTAAAGTTTTGTGGTCTCTCCATAGACCTTTGAGGATTTAAATTTTTGCATGTATCTGTCAGCTACAATAGCATCTGGCCTATTTTAAAATGAAAGTTTTTTTTCATGAACTCTGCAGATTTATAAAATCATATTGCATCTTTTACAGAGTCTCTTTTCAGAGTTAAAATTGCAACTTAATGTTCATCACATTGGTCAAGGAACTTAAAATTTTCACTGTTAAAAGAAATCATGTGATCTCTTGTTTGATGTGAATAAAGTCCTGAAAGTTGGGTTTTCTCCTTTTTTCAATGCAAGTGCCTGACTTAAGCTTTGATTGCTGGGCCACCTGGTTCAAACAGGGTCATCTCAGAAAAGCACACTGCCAGACACACTAGATAAAGATTCAGACTACCTTCCCTAAGTCTCCTTTGCTTTACAAATTTAGGTTGATTTTGATAACTGATATTTGAGCCACTTGTTTTTTCTCTTCCAGCTTTAAATTTCCACTTTTGTGTTTTAAATTCACCAATAAAGAATGCTGCTGCTGCTAAGTCACTTCAGTCCTGTCTGACTCTGTGCGACCCCATGGACAGCAGCCCAACCAGACTCCTCCGTCCACAGGATTCTCCAGGCAAGAACACTGGAGTGGGCTGCCATTTCCTTCTCCAATAAAGAGTGAGCCTGTGGAAACCGTAGGTCCCCACCATCGATTAACATCGATAAGAGCTGAACTGCAGGCATAGGCCCTCTCTCTCTTTACCCACAACCTCACTATGTGGCCTGTGTAATTTCTATGTCCTATAAACAATAAACTTTTATTTTTCACAGCTTCCTGATGTTACTGCTGAAGAGTGTCTTGCAATCATAAGAACCACAAGAGCTGGCCCAGCGACAACACTGGTTATTGGTAGCCTGAGATTAGCACAGAACAAGATGTGTCTTTATTTGGTGCAATACTGTAAGGAGTCACTCTTTGACATCACATTAATACTAGCATAATATATTGACAGACCTAGAGAATTACACCAACACCTTTGTTCCGAGGCAACTCTGGATAACCAACAGTGAAAATATCCACAAAATTCTTACCACATCACAACATAAATTGTCTCATCTGGAATAAAAACACAGACTTTAAAATCCAAACCCACTGGGTAATGGAGTAGGTTAAAATTTTTGCCCTAACCTTTTTCAAATTATGTCATGTTCACAACACAGATAGTAGTTAACAGCAGGACAGTGATCTCAGTTAGACAAGATGAGTACAGGGAAAACAAACTGTGTGCCCTCAGTCAGACTGAGTGGATTGGAAACCTGAGAGCACAGGGAAGCCAGGGGTCACAGTTCTGTCAGGAAAGCAACAATGTAGTCAGGTAGGGAATGGACAGCAGTGCCAGTGATGAGCTGATACAGAAAACCAGGCACACTTCCGACCTGTCTCCAGAGACAGGAGACAAGCTCAAGTTATGGCCAGTGTAGGTCCATGGAGTGTTTTTGAATAAAGGGGGAAGTCTGGAGGAAGGGCAGATTGGGACCCTCATACGACTTCCAGACAAACACGTTTAGTGCCACATTAATTATTTCATACAGAAATTGCACATCACATGGCGATACTGATTCATATTTCCCTATCTGCCCCTTCTCACAGTAGGCTGAAGTAGAAATTATTTTAAAATGAACTCAGTGTATCTTAACATCATTTCTGTTGATACAGATGATTTTAAAATGCCATTGAAAATCCACAGGGTTTGACGATTTCATACCATCTATCAGGACCTGATGCTTAGACTTGGAAATGAGGTAATACTCTTGGGTAAGCTTACCCCCAAAAGGATGCCTGCAACTGAAGCAGAAGTGGAATAATAAAGCTTTTCATCAATGTGCTGAAAGCCAGGGTTGTCATGAAACCATCTTCACGGGACGTAGCTTTCATTCCTTACGTTGACTTGGCATCCAGACCAAACCTCCATTCATTCCACAGCGACAACCATTCTCAATTTGCATGGCACTCTACAACCCACTGGCCACACTTGCCAGAAAATTAAGTTACGGTCTCAAGTCTGCTTCCCAACTCCTGTTGGGAACGATTGCTTCTCAAATACAATTTCTCTGCAAAATGGAGGTTCAAATTCTAAATGCTATTTTTCAAAAGTTATTTTACTCTAATATTTTTGTTTAAAATATTTTTGCTGAATTTTTTCCATCTATAAATTCTGCCCTTATTTCAGTATAACAAACACTATTTCAGGGACCTGAGTCAGATTATTAAGCTCTTAAATATGCCTAAAATCTACTTATCATAGTAAGTACAAGATAATAGTAGTTTCAGTGCTATAGACTTACACTTAAACATTATAGTACTTAGGAAACAGTTATATGCTAATCATCTTGATATGTTATACACTGTAATGCATTATTATTATTCACTTGAGATTAAGTACATGGATGTTAGCAAACATAAATATTAGCCATACAACTAAAAACAATGTCAAAGAATAACCAGGAAGAGTTCACAAACAAATATGTAGGCCTTATTCTTTCCTTCTAAAATCATCAAACAATAACATCAGAACAAGAATATCAGAGGAGACATTTTAAATAACAAATTTTAAGAAAAGAAAGGAAGAAAAATAAGATTTTAGTTTGAAAAGAGGAAAGGTAAGTAGTATATAATCAGTCAGGATGAAGACAGATAAAGTAAACACAGATCCTTCCATGGAGACCTCATATAAAACAAACCCTGAAGCCTTAAGGATGAGTATTGATTACTCTTATGATTCCTTCACACTGTGGGTCAGTGAAGCAGGGTAAAAGCACAGAGAGTTTCTTATAAGCAAGAGATGGGCAAAATGGGTCTATAATATGTTTGAGTTTACAATCTCAGTCTTTTCTAAACTAATGCTTGTCAGGAACACAACTTCCTACTCCAAGGTATCTTTTACTGATTTTGAAACAAAATATGTGAAATAAAAATGCATTACATCCTTCTAGGTCCAGGAGGGTATATATACTCCAGCTACCTGAAATGAGTCCTCAGTGAAGACTTTCCCAAATTTCCTCTTGGAAATTCTCACTATAACTGCTGATCAGATCTTCAACTAAATTCTATAGGCTTTACTGGGCCTATAGTTCAACAGAACTATTTAAGAACTCAATTAAAGGATAACAGAGTGATGAATACTAAATATTAGTGGGCATGGCTAGTCATGTGATGGCTCAGTTTTCTACTTAGATAGATGAATTGTGTTTTTTTTTTGTTTTTGTTTGTTTGTTTGTTTTTAGATGAATTGTTTATATGGTCTTTAAAGAGAAGTAAAATAAACTCTTGCAATTCCATATATAATAAACCTGATGTGAATAACATGCATTTCTCAAGTACTGAACTCATGAACTCATTTCAGGCAGAACATGCAATAATAAACATGTCACTGTAAGAATTTATGGACAAACATATCCAAATATGTATTTACACATTAATATGTTATGATAAAAATATATCAAATAAAAGGCAGTTTAGCATATATGCGTGTGCTTCAGATAGGCAACAACTAAAGGAAACTAGCTTTTACAATATTGTTGCATAGATTATCATTCCACCAAACACAAAAATATTGTTTTGAGACTTCTCTGGTGGTCCATTGTCTAGGACTCCTTGCTCTCAAAGAAGGAGGTGAGATTCAATCCCTGGTCAGGGAACTAAGATCCCACATGTAGCAACTAAAGATGGAAAATCTTAGGTGCCACAGCTAAGTCTGGGTGCAGCCAAATAAATAAATAAAGTATTTTTTAATATTGTTTTGTTTCATATGTTAAAAGTTCCACTATGCAGTGACCCCTTGCATGCCAATAAGGACTTCTCAAAGATATGTGCCATAAAAGTTTATGTTGAATCTAAGAAGATGCAAATCAAAGGGGAGTATTTTGGCTATGGTAATGAAAGGCAATCTCTGATCTGAATAACTGGAGTATGCCCTTTGGAGAAGGAACACACTAGTACATGTCATACACACAGGGTTGATTCTTTCCAATAGAGCAGGCTTCTCTAATCATCTTCATATAAAGCCTCTTCATATCTTCAAAAGAGCCTATGATGAAGAGTTACGACCTAACAGATTCAGGCAAAAAGGTTTACTCCTTGTTTTCTAAAGTACTAACATGCTTAAGGGAACAATAAGTATTTAGTTTAAAGGTAACACAGATAAAGACTAACCTCTCAACTTGTAAATTAGCTAATTAGTGGATAATGTGGATAATGTACAAGTACTTGACAAACGCCTGGGCAGAGCTTCATTGAGAAGTAATTGCAGGTGAAGGTCAGATCTAAGCCATGTATCCTGGGTTATTGCTCTTGCATAATGCTGAATGCACACTTAACAAATCAAATGGTTTTGACCCATTTTTGCATAAAAAGCTAAACAGCCATAGCATCAAATAGCTTTAACTAGCACTTACTTGTTAATCAAGAAAAGAGTAATAAATGAGATAGGAAAACATTTCAATAACTCAAAGCATTTGCTGCCTCTTACAATCAACCCTAAAAAAAAAATAAAATAAAATAAATACCTAATAGCTCATTTCTCACTCTATTTCATGCAAGAATTGATATCATTTGTTTCTTGAACAGATTCTAAGCAATATATGAAGAAAAATTTTTCAAAATATGAATGTACTAAAGTCATATTGGCTTTACTGCTTCTGATATACACAACTGATGCTTAGTATATTACTGCCATATTAAATGAAACAACATAGCATGAAAGTCCCTCAAAAGTCAATAATCTAAGGCACAAGGGTGGAAAATAAACACAAAGAGGAATTCTTTGAATTATATATATGTGTGTGTATATATATTTCATATTATATATTGAATATAATTCAATGGGCTAAATCAACCAATGTTATTAAATCTAAAATTTGTCTACATTGACAATGGATGATGTATGACTAATCTCATAAACAGAGCTAGCAGAGCTTACAGAAATGGTAATGATACTACTGCAGAGTGCTCAACCGTGTCCACCTCTTTGTGACCACATGGACTGTAGCCTGCCAGGCTCCTCTGCCCATGGAATTTTCCAGGCAAGAATATTGGAGTAGGTAGGCATTTCCTACTCCAGGGGATCTTCCCAACCCAGGGATGGAATCCACATCAAATCCACGGCTCTCGCCTCTCCTGCATTGCAGGCATATTCTTTACCTAGCACCACCTGGGAAGACCCAATGATACTATTAACCAAGGGCAATTTAGTCAGTCCTTCCTAGGGCTTGACTGTGCTACAGGATTTTCTTACATTGTCTCAAAACTGTCTTCTCACGTTGGCACTGGTATGTGTGCCATTTTACAAAGAAGCCAGAGGCCAACTTGCCTGTTATCATCATCCTTATTATCCAATGTCATACAGGAAGGAGCATTCAGACCTCTTGGCTGGCACATTTCAGAGCCCATCCTTTTAATCATCACATCAGGCTGTTCTCTGTTCAGGCAAATTCTAGAACATATCCATTAAAAAAAAAAAAAACCTTTTATTTATGTTCTTATTCAAACTGGATCTTTCTGGCTGACATATCATAACCATTCAAAGTTTAGAATAAATAAGAATACCTAAAGAAAACGATTTATGGGGTCTAATTATTTGACTGTGATTTCATTTATATTGTTCAACTGAACATATGTTACTCAAATGTAAAAAACAATGTTGAGTTCTTCTTTAAAAAGGGATGTAATAAAAAGGTTGCTTTAGGGAAAGTCAAATATTTTCCACGTCAAATGAATAAGAAAATAGCTGTGATCTTATTAGGCAAAAAAAATTTTTAATATGTTGGCAAATTGAAGCTTTTTGTGACCCACTGATAGATCCTCATTTCAAAAATATATTCTCACAGAATATTCTATAGTCTAAAATAAAAGCACAGTGAAATGCATAAAGATCACCAAAAGAAACTAAGAAGGTGACTCGCTTTCCAAAACGCACTCATACATTTAGCAAAATTATACTAAAGTTACTAACAGCTCTATTCAAACCATTACACCTTAGTCTTGAAAGTACAGCACAAAAATGGAATCAGTCATACAACAGTTCAGATAGTTGTGAATTTGTTTGCAAAATAAACCAACTGCACTAAAATATAAATGTCTTGAGTGTGTCTTATTTGTACTGCTGAGACTAATTCAATCTCCCTCTCTGTATCTTTAGCATCTATATAACTATATTGTGGAAACACAGTGCTTTCTGTATACATTGCTATTGGTGTCACTAAAGCTGGGAATTACAACCTTGACACATCTGTACCTCTTCCCTTTTCCTGCCAGAGCTGCTGTTTCTTGCATCTGCTTTGGCACGAATTCATCTCCAGGAAACACAGTTCCTTCCTTGGAGTTACTGTGTTATTTATTTTTTCTTTGCTGTTCTGAGCTGTGAGACCACATTTCCCAGAGGTTTGTTTGCCTACTCAGGAAATGAACAAGAGCCAAAGCAAGATGACTAGAGCAAGGCATAAAAGAAGAAAGTTAGACTGGACAAAAAAAAAAAAAAAAAATCATAGTAGACAAGTACCACAAGAAAAATACCAAAGAAACAAGAAATGCTAGAAAAACAAAACCCAGAAGAATGCAGCTGAAAAAGAGAATCACAATCTCACACGCCAAAACTTCACATTTAAACCTCACTATAAACTATTTCCGGAGAAGGCAATGGCAACCCACTCCAGTACTCTTGCCTGGAAAATCCCATGGACGGAGGAGCCTAGTGGGCTGCAGTCCATGGGGTCACGAAGAGTTGGACACAACTAAGCAAACCTCGCTTTCACTTTTCACTTTCATGCATTGGAGAAGGAAATGGCAACCCACTCCAGTGTTCTTGCCTGGAGAATCCCAGGGACGGGGGAGCCTGGTGGGCTGTGGTCTACAGTGCTGCACAGAGTCAGACACGACTGATGCGACTTAGCAGCAGCATAAACTATTTCAAATGCGTGTATGTGTGCATATCTTAAATTTTGCTAAGCAAATCTGTCCAATAAAAATAATTAAGGAGCAAACGAATACAGAATACAAGCTTTGTACAAAGTTTCTTTTTCTGCCAACATGCCTGTGTTCCATACAGAGTTATATTTGGCCTCTTGGACAGTGTGGATTTTTATGAGGGTGCTGACATTTTCCTTAAGATGAAAATGTTTAACTTTTATAATTGAGCTGCAGTTGAAAGTTGAAAGTTAGGATGTCTCCTTAGGATCAAGATGGGCATGTCAAAGCTCATTAAGGAAGGCCTTTGAGGTAAGCATTGCTATCATTACCACTAGCGTGAGGGCTGACCCAAGTAATCTAACATGACCCAAGTAATCTAACATGGTACCCATTTACAATGCCTCAACTCTGAGATCAGAATTGATCTGACGTCCACAAGGCCAATTCCAGAAAGGGTTTCAGAATACATATGTTACAACCAATCACAAGGGTAAGGTGCAAAAATGAAATATAAACAGTATTTTTTTTTCAGCTTTGTCGATTTACTCTTAAATTTATACTTCAGGCAATCTGAAACGATGATATTGGCACTGCCCTCAAATAAGTTTCATTCCCAGAAAGTCAGGGTGCACCCAGAAAAGGGTTGGATGCCCTGCTGCCCTGTGCATTCGCCTTATGCTGCAAAGCTTTAGGGACAGAGCCTTACTCAAAATATACATGCAGCACTTATTATAGTCCCTGGAGCATGGGTGGTGATCAATACTTGTTTACTGACTGATGGAGACAAGTGAGACTGGTTGAGTCAAAACTTATAAACCAGATATTGGAAGTAAATGGATGCATTGCTCAAAGTCAAATAGCAAGAGGCAGAGGAAGAGACAGCTGCCATTAAATGTGCCCCCTCTGCTCATTCAGTTCAGTTGCTCAGTCATGTTTGACTCTTTGCAACCCCATGGACTGCAGCATGCCAGGGCTCTCTGTCCATCACCAACTCCCAGAGTTTACTCAAACTCATGTCCATTGAGTCAGTGATGCCATCCAAACATCTCATCCTCTGTCGTCCCCTTCTCCTCCCACCTTCAATCTTCCCCCTCTGCTACAAGACCTTATTTTAGCATTTCACAATATTATTAAAAGAAATTACTTTTACTCAATGCTATGCAGTTAAGGCTAAATGAAAGTCATAAAATACAAAATAAAATAAACATGGAGAGGTGATACAAAGCAAGTTTCCCTAGAGACATGGGTTCTGATTCTGGCTTTGCTACTAACCAGCTTTAAAAGTTTTAGCAAGTTGACTTAATTGCTTTGAGACTGAGTTTTCACATTTCAAACCAAGGGCTTAGATTAGTGAATCTTCTGGATTTAAAATTCCACCATCCTCTTAATGAAATGTCAGACGAACACTGTATGATATCTGATATCACTCATATGTAGAATATAAAAGTTAATACAAATGAATGTCTATGCAAAACAGAAACAGACTCACAGATACAGAAAATCAACTTATGGTTACAAAAGGGCAGAAGGAAGTTAGGGGTAAGGGATTAAGAAGTACAAACGACTGGGACTTCCCTAGTCCAGTGACAAGACTCCAACACAGGGGGCCCTGGTTCAATCCTGGGTCAGGGAACTAGATCCTGTGTGATGCAACTAAGAATTCACATGCTGCAGTTAAAGTTGCCTCATGCCACAACAAACACCCGGTGCAGCCAAATAAATGAATAAATAAAAATACTAAAAAAAAAAAAAAAAAAAAAAAACAAGCTGCTCTATATAAAATAGGTAAGGAACAAGACTATATTTTATAGCACAGGGAATGATAGCCATTATCTTCTAATAACTTTCAATGGAATATAATCTGTAAAAATAGTGAATTATTATTCTATACACCTGAAACTAATATAATACTGCAAACCAACTATCAGTTCAATTCAGTTCAGTTGCTCAGTAGTGTCCAACTCTTTGTGAACCCATGAACTGCAGCACACCAGGCTTTTCTGTCCATCAACAATAGCTGGAGCCTACTCAAACTCATGTCCATCGAGCCGGTGATGACATCCAACCATCTTATCCTCTGTCATCCCCTTCTCCTCCCGCCTTCAATCTTTCCCAGCATCAGGGTCTTTTCTAGAGAGTTCATTGCATCAGGTGGCCAAAATATTGGAGTTTCAGCTTCAACATCAGTCCTTTTAATGAATATTCAGGACTGATTTCCTTTAGGATTGACTGGTTGGATCTCCTTGCAATCCAAGGGACTCTCAAGAGTTTTCTCCAACATCACAGTTCAAAAGCATCCATTCTTCAGCATTCAGCTTTCTTTATAGTTGAACTAACACATCCATACATGACTACTAGGAAAACCATAGCTTTGAGCTTTGATTAGACTGACTTTTGTTGGCAAAGTAATGTCTCTGCTTTTTAATATGCTGTCTAGGTTGGTCATAGGTTTTCTTCCAAGGAGCAAACGCCTTTTAATTTCACGGCTGCAGTCACCATCTGCAGTGATTTTGTAGCCAAAATAAATAAATAAATAAAGTCTCTCAGTATTTCCACTGTTTCCCCATCTGTTTGCCATGAAGTGATGGGACCAGATGCCATGATCTTAGTCTTCTGAATGTTGAGCTTTAAGCCAAATTTTCCCCTCTCCTCTTTCACTTTCATCAAGAGGCTCTTTAGATCGTCTTCGTTTTCTGCCATAATGGTGGTGTCATCTGCATATCTGAGGTTATTGATATTTCTCCTAGCAATCTAGATTCCAGCTTGTGCTTCATCCAGTCTGGCATTTCGTATACGCTGCATATAAGTTAAATAAGCAGGGTGACAATATGCAGCCTTGACTTAGTCCTTTCCCTATTTGGAACCAGTCTATTGTTCCATGTCCAGGTCTAACTGTTGCTTTTTGACCTGCATACAGATTTCTCAGGAGGCAGGTCAGGTGGTCTAGTATTCCCATCTCTTGAAGAATTTTCCACCATTTGTTGTGATTCACACAGTCAAAGGCTTTGGCACAGTCAATAAAGCAGAAGTAGATATTTTCTGGAACTCTCTCACCTTTTCAATGATCCAACAACATGTTGGCAATTTGATCTCCGCTTCCTCTGCCTTTTCTAAATCCAGCTTGAACATCTGGAAGTTCACGGTTCACATACTGTTGAAGCCTGGCTTGGAGAATTTTGAGCATTACTTTGCTAGCCTGTGAGATGAGCACAATTGTGCGGTGAACATTCTTTGACATTGCCCTTCTTTGGGAGTAGAATGAAAACTGACCTTTTCCAGTCCTTTGGCCACTGCTGAGTTTTCCAAATTTGCTGGTATACTGAATGCAGCACTTTCACAGATTCATCTTTTGGGATTTGAAATAGTTCACTTTAAATTCCATTGCCTCTACTAGCTTTGTTCATTGTATTGGTTCCTAAGGACCATTTCATTTTGCATTCCAGGATGTCTGGCTCTAGGTAAGTGATCATACCATCGTGGTTACCTGCATCATGATTTTTTTTTTTTTTTGTATAGTTTTTCTATATATTCTTGCCACCTCTTCTTAATATCTTCTGCTTCTGTTAGGTCCATACCATTTCTGTCCTTTATTGTGCCCATCTTTGCATGAAATGCTCCCTTTGTATATCCAGTTTTCCTGAAGAGATCTCTAGTCTTTTCCATTCTCTTGTTTTGCTCTATTTCTTTGCATTGATCACTAAGGAAGGCTTTCTTATCTTTCCTTGCTATTCTTTGGAACTCTGCATTCAAATGAGTATATCTTTCCTTTTCTCCTTTACCTTTAGCTTCTCTTCTTTCCTCAGCTATTTGTAAGGCCTCCTCAGACAACCTTTTTGCCTTTTTGCATTTCTTTTTCTTGGTGATGGTCTTGATCCCTGTCTCCTGTACAATGTCAGGAACCTCTGTCTATAGTTCTTCAGGCACTCTATCAGGTCTAATCCCTTGAATCTATTTTTACTTCCACTGTATAATCCTATGGGATTTGCTTAGCTCATACCTGAATGGTCTAGTGGTTTTCCTCACTTTCTTCAATTTAAGTCTGAATTTGGCAATAAGCAGTTCATAATCTGTCTGGATGGCATCACTGACTCGATGGACATGAGTTTGGATGAACTCCGGGAGTTGGTGATGGACAGGGAGGCCTGGCATGCTGCGATTCATGGGGTCGCAAAGAGTCGGACACGACTGAGCGACTGAAATGAACTGAACTGAATCTGGGCCACAGTCAATTTTAAAAAATAAACATAAAATAAAATTCTATCATCCTCTAGCTCACAACTGTCTTTATCAGCTAATAGACATGTATAAGAAAACTATTGGGATCCTCCATTTCTACTGCCTCCTTCTTGTCAATCATTATTAAGTAACTAGGCAATAACATCCTTAGGGTTTCTCTGCATCCAGTTTGACTGTCTCCAATTTATTCTCCATCCGATACCAAGTCATCTTTGCCTAGAAACACAAATCTGACCTTGGTATCTCCCTGCTAAAAATCCTTCTCAGGCTTTCCATTAGCTCAGGCTCAGTTCCAAGCTCTGTAACATGGTCTTCCACAATCTATCTGCTATCTATCTATCCAAGTTTTACTTTAAGATATTCTCATTTTGGACTCTTTGCACTAGCTTCATCAGGTTTCCCTCTGTTGCACTAAAGTGATGCACTATCACCTCTAAAATTTGTTTTTCCTTAGAACAACTTTCCCTTTTATACTTTATCCAACTAATTCATACAATTTACTGTTCAGTTGCTGTAAAATACTTAGCAGAGTGCCTTCAGCACAAAGACACTGTGTTGAGTATTTGTTGAGTAAATAATTTTAAATGACTCACATCAGGACAAAGCATATTCCTTCTTTCTCCTTTATTTCTGTAAAGTAGTTGCCCTTAAAAACCCTACACATCATTACCTTGGTTTGTAAATGGCCCACAATACAGGGTACCTGTTGCATGAAAGGAAAACTGGAGCTTGAAAAGTACTAATTGCTAAGACCGTTGGAAGAAAACAAATACTCTTCTGTCACTGTACATGAGTTACTCCACAAAAAGCAAAGCAAGGCTCACTGAAGAGACAGCTGCAAAACACACAAAGATATAATGTGTTTGCCAATCTGCAAAATCATTTGAAAGTTGCTGCTTCAACAGCTGGTATCTGGAAAGTGTAAGCATCATTTGGTCTAGTTAAAATTATACAGAGCAGAAATGTTTATTATGCACACAAAAAGGAGGTTTGAATGTTGAAGTTACAGCACTTTTAAAAGTCTGGAAAAGTCAACAAAACACTTGGTGGCTGTTGAAAAATAATCTCCGAGAGTCGTATTTGTTCAGTCATGGTTTCTTTCTAGTTCTATAGATCTTATGATCACATCTTTGAAGGCTGTTAAAGACATAGCACCACTGTATCACATAATTCTTTGAGACTATCCTGCATCTGGGCATCCTTGGTGGCTCAGCTGTAAAGAATCCACCTGCCAATGCAGGAGATATGGGTTCAATCCCAGGGTTAGAAAGACCTCCTGAAGGAGGAAATGGCAACCCACTCCAGTATTCTTACCTGGAGAATCCCATGGACAGAGGAGCATGCCAGGCTACAATCCACGGCATTGCAAAGAGTTGGACACAATTTAGTAACTAAACAGCAACAACAATCCGGCCTCCAGACTGAGCAGACAGGATGCACATGCTTCATCTTAGCATTATTATTTAACATTGGTTAGCATTTACAGAATCCATGCAAGCCAATGGGTTCTATTACCCTAGAAAACTATAAGGATATCTGCTTAGTATCAGGTAGCACCAGAAGTGTAAACCTAGTTGAATAACAAAATGGTTGTCTATAACCCACACCCTGCAAAAAATGTTTCCCTAGTCCCACTAGTATGCCTGAAATTTCCACATCATTTATCCCTTTAATTTAATGAAATATTTTTCAAATGTGTTCTACAAAAATGTCAATAGATTGACTTTGGAAGAGGAAAAAGAAACCAACACGATTCCAGTGTCAAATGTGGGAAGAAATGTTTTAAACAAAATTCAATATTTTCTCTACTGTAGTACTTCTCAGAGCACTGAGCAAGAAGGATTTGGTAGGAAGTGTCTCCCACATGGAACCATAAGTGTGGACCACATCCACCTCTTCGTACAAGAAACTCTTGTTCAGGGAATGCTAATGAACACATGTGGAAGACACATCAGAAAATGCCGACTTAAAGTCTTAAAGATTCTTCTAAAAATGAAGTCAGTTTCTCAAGGTTATCTACTTCATTATTCACACGAACAGATTTCCTTCACTAACACATGCGGAAAGCAGCCTAGTCACCTGTGACAAAGAAACATTTCTGCAACTTTATGTTCCCATAAGAAAATGTATGGGGTTTCCCTCTTGGCTCAGACAGTAAAGACTCTGCCTGCAGTGCAGGAGACCGCAGTTTGATCCCTGGGTCGGGAAGATACTCTGGAGAAGGGAATGGTGACCCACTCCAGTATTCTTGCCTGGCAGGCTACAGTCCATGGGGTCACTAAGAGTCAGACACAACTGAGCAACTAACACTTTCAAGAAAATGTGTACACTAGTCTCCTCCACAAGTAAGAAGCTGCTTCTTCCCTTTTTGAATTCCTGTCACTGAAGTGAGTCACTGTGCCCCAGAGGAGAAGTTGTCACTATCTGATAGGAAGGCAGGCAAAAGACAATGAGCAGCTTCCTTTTTCTTCCATGACCTGTTTGCCCTGTGAGCATGGATGCAGCCAGAGATAGGGCCAAAGGTTTTACCCAGAGGGTCCACTTCTCTGAGCCTCAGGACCCTCATTTGAAATACAAAGGTGGTAACATCTGCTTTGTGGGTTGTTGGCAGATTAGAATTTATGTGACTAGGCTGCTTATATTGCCTAAAGGCTCAATAGATTTTTCTCCATTACTATCATAGAATTTGCTGCAATTACACACTGGATCTACGCAGTCCTCACCATACCTATTGCTCCTGTCGGCTCCAAGGGGCTAGAGGCTTTGTTTTTATTCCACAAATGCTGAGGCCAGTGTCTGACTCTTGGACAGTTCTTGATGTGTGTGAAGAGAAGATTTCCCTGGAGTGAGTTAAATCACCCTCTTCGCTACTTGTGTTTTTATACCTTGCTTAATGAGAAGCAGTCACTTAGTGTTTTAAGAGGCCACCAGTGTATACATAGCTTTATGGCAGAGACAGGGAGACAAGGCATAATGGAATTTTAACTGCAGAAGACAATTTCACTAATTAGCTTTCCTTTTCTTTACAAAAACCCTAAAATCAGTTCAAATCAGGATGACAAAAGACAACTCATAGTAGGCAAGGGAAATCTTCTCAGCTCAGAGTGACCCAACCCTGTAGGAGTCCATCATTTAAACATTCATTTGAATAACTGACTTTCTCTATGATATTATTCCTAACCTGAGGAACTGCTTCACAACTGAGTATGAACTACTTTAGTATGATAATTAGGTAAATTTCTATAGACAGGGAAAGAGTTTAGGTAAGGCAGAGAGAAGGGAAAATTTAATGAGAAATGAACATAATAAAATATATTGTATGATATAAAGAATACTATGCTTGGACAGGGAGATCAAGGTAAGACACAAAGAGGTTCAAAAAGAGAAAGTAGAGGCCAAAAAAGATAAAAATACCAACTTCAACGTGTTGTGTGTGTGTGTGTGTTTATTTTTTAAGAGCAGGAAAATGACTACACTAGTTGAATGAGGCTGAAAGTAAACTAATTTAATAATTTGGAAGGCCACCACCCTTAGCTCGGATCAGTTCAGCTCTGCCCAGTGTGATGCAGCTCAGCATCTTTCTCTCCAATCTGTTTACCCTGAAATTAAGAATGGAGAAAAACTGTACAAAAGATAAAAGACAAGCATATATGTACATAACTCTCCATCTCCTCACCTTAATAGGTCTTTCACACTTAACAGAGTCGACTCATCAGCAGAGATTTGAGAAATGTCAAAGATCTTTTGAATAACACACACTGGCAACAACTTGGGGAAAAAAAGAATAAATACAAAGAAAAAAAAAACTTAAAGAATAGACTGCAAGTCGACCCTATTTCTTATACTGAAGACTCATCTATTCTTGCAGGAAAGATGAACTTGGACAACGCAGTTGAGTAACTGCCACTGTTTGGTTGTCTTACCGCCCTTTCTATGCCTGCTTCCATGCCTCCCCAGGCCATCTCACCCTTGACTGATTATCATGTGTACCTATTTTCTTAATTTGAGTTGACCACATTCTGATATTTTCCTTATGACTTTATCTCTGTGCCAAAATAAGCATTAACACCAAAAATTCTTTCTCAAATGCTTGTGAAAGAAAATTGTGTGCATGGTGTATTACCTGTGAGGCAGTATACAAGAGATTTTCTACTCTGTGCCCTTGGTGACAACAATATTTCTTGATATCCAATATTAGAGCCAGTAGCCACAAATGGGTATGTTAATTTAATTTAGGTAAGATTCTATTAAAAATTCAGGTTTTCAGTCATATTAGACACATTTCAAAGTCTATAGCTACATCTATATATTGGACATAATATGAATTTCATCATCACAGAAAGCGTTATTTGACAGTAACATTCTAATGTTTAAAAAAAAAGTTTTGCTCTGAGAAATATGAAAGCAAGTAAAATTATAAGGAATCCAGTTTAGACTTAAAATAATGAAGTACTCGCAAAGAAATACAACTGTCAGATATATAGACTTTCCAGTAAATAAGTAGAGGAAAATAGGTCCACTGGAAGTATTTAAACCAAAGCTAAACAATTAAAAAAAAAAAAAAAAACCAGGAAACTGAATTAGATGAGCTCAAAATTCCAAGGGCATTTAGTCAGGAAATTGAGATAAGTTCAATTCCACCAAACCACAATTTTCCCATTCCTAATTAGCAGGTATTTTTCATTTATTGATAAACCAGAGAAGTTTGTGCTTTAAGTTGCTAGGTCACAGAAAATTGCTTGACTTTCAAATCAGCGGTGCTAATTTCTTGAATTTGTAATTAATTAAATAATGGAAATGAATTATGTATCTGTGGCTGAGTTTTGATCAAATGTGAAATAATCTTGGTGATTAGCATTTTGAGAAAGCACAAGCACTAATTTAACATAAAACTTAGAAACCTTCAGAATACAGGAGCCACATCCCAGGACATAAGAGCACTACATTTTAAAGAAAGACATTAATATGAGGAAGTAAAAGATATTCAGTCTATAATTCAACAATATTTTTCAAATAAGGGTTCTTAACCTCAAGATTTCCTGATGGGATAACAATTCTAAATACGCAGAAATATTGCTCCTGAAGATACAACAGGGCATCGCTTTCCTCTTGTTGCCCAATGTTTAGGACGTGGGGCTGAAACTAGATTCAGAGCAGAAGGGGTAGGGATTAAAAAAATAAAGAATAAGACTGGACCTACAGCCCACCATACAGAGTAAAGGAAGTCAGAAAGGGGAAGACAAACATCATATATTAACTCACATATATGGAATCTAGAAAAATGTACAGATGAAGCTATTTGCTGGGCAGGAATAGAGATGCAGACATAGAGAATGGACTTGTGGACACAAGTGGGGGTAAAGGAGGGTGGGGCGGATTGAGAGAGCAGCACTGACATATAAACACTACTATACATAAAATATGCAACTAGTGGGAAGCTGCTACATAGCAAGCTCCCTGCTCTGTGATGCCCTAGAGAGGTGGGACTGGGGGCGCTGGGAGAATCCATGAGGGAGGGGATGTATACATACTTATAGCTGATTGACTTTGCTGTACAGCAGAAACTATTACAACACTGTAAAGCAATTATACTCCAACAACAAATTTTTTAAACAAAGATACATACAAAGTAAAAAAATTAAAGAAAGATTTCCATACACCTCAAGGACAACATGGGCTCCTTAGTAGATTCTAGTGTAAGACTGCATTAGCTTAAAAGTGATATTTAAAACCTGAACTGTCTCCAAAGTGGCTACCAAAATGGCTCCATATCCTAAAAACTGTGAGATGTGTTCAGGTAAAGATTGATTGTGCTCCATCAGTTGTGTCTGACTCTTTGCTCCCTCAGTCATATCCGACTCTACCCCATGGACTGTAGCCCACCATGCTCCTCTGTCCATGGGATTTTACAGGCAAGAATACTGGAGTGAGATGCCATTTCCTCTTCCAGAGGATCTTCCCAACCCAGGGATCAAACCTGCATCTTCTGTGTCTCCTGCATTGCAGGAGGATTCTTTACCTTATGGTTTCAAAGTAGGTGGGCTGTTTTAATCTTTTAAGATTTTATAGTGACTGAGTTCCCATTTACTTTCTTAAAGGGGCTCATAGGATAACCTAAACTAGAAAAAAGTACTGAGAATTGAGAAACAAAGAAATGTCTCTTGTTCCCAAATATCATTTTCTTGCTTGTCTCTTTTTCTTAATGAATGACAAGCACATCTGCTTCCCCTCTTTTTGCATTATTTCTTTAGGACAAGGCTTTATAGTCATTGTGTGCATGCATGCTCAGTTGCTAAGTCGTATCTGATTTTTTGCTACCCCATGGACTGTAGCCCGCCAGTCTCCTCTATCCATGAGATTTCCCAGGCAAGAATATCAGAATGGGCTGCCATTTTCTACTTAAGGGGATCTTTCCCACACAGGAATCAAAAACCACATCTCTTGGGTTTCCTGCCTTGGCAGGCAGATTCCCTACCACTGAGCCACCTGGGAAGCACCTATAATCCTTAGGAAAATGCAAATATATTCAGCAAGTAAGTCAATAATATTTTAAATTGTTATAAAAGCAAGTTCCCATTAGGTGGAATGATTCAAGTAGATAGTACAATCAAGTCATAATATCAATATATGAGAACAGTATCATGAAGGATCTAGAGCCTGAAGTATAATCAGTAGGATAGTCCTAGGTTTGGATGTTCTATACCAGAATGGAAAAAAGGCATTGACAAGAGGCATGGGCAGAGAATTAGGACAGCAGAGTAAACAGATACTCCATAACCTTCACAAGGGCTATATCTGCTTGGGGGAATAATACTCTTATAAAGTCTTATTCTTCTGCATAATAAATTAGTTATTTGCACTAAAGAAACCAACAATAATCATGCAATTTTTTCTGAATGAATCTTCCTTTGTTGCTCTTTAATCAACCTTTATTTTTAATCTGCATATAGAAAAGATTAAATGCTGGGTGCTTAATGACTTAAAGAGAAACACACACACACACACACATACACACACACACATTGCCTGAATGTTTAATATCACCCCAGGGCTTCTTGTACACCTATGTGAAAAACCGAGAATTACAGTAGAGATTGGCAGTGGTAATGGTTATTTGAAACCGTGCTTCTATAAAACAAATGGCCTCTTTCAATGCTTTCATTCTTCAAATATAACACTTCTCTGAATGGTAAAGACGCCCAACCAAACCATCTGTCAGAGAAGACAGAGTTCAGCTGCAAAAGGCAGTTTGTTTTCCTGTACTCTTAAATTTTCTTACTTCAAACTAGATGAACTGTAGGAGCACAGAAAGTACTCTGCTTCTCAGATGCAATAACTGATGCACAGAAATAGTAAGTGGACTGAGAGTTGATGTCATTTATATATAATCTAAATACCATCATTCCACACGAGGGACATTTTATATGTTCCCTGTTGATTAAAGGTCAGCTTTGTTGGAGGTCAAACACTTGCCTTTTTTAAGACACTGGGTGTTATGATAGTGTTTGATCCCAAAAGTGTCAAGTAGAGAGCTTTGCATACTATTTGACATATATTCAAACTCATATATATAGTCTATAAACTATGCCTTATGAAAGTCAGATATATTAAGCTATCTCATGAAGACAATGAATGAAAAGGGAATCATGACACAAGGACTACCTTCTTAAAATCATCATTTAGTCTAAATGTGAATTTAAAACTACACAGTGCTATGAACAAAGATAAAGAATAAAAAGAGGGTATGAACACAAAAAGGTGAAAAAAAAGAAAACAAATATGAGAACCAAGATATGTGAAAACCAAAATGAAGCACAGATTTCCTCTCAAATACTTTTGGGGAAAGTATTATATTAAAATAAAGATAGAGTTACATGGCTCTGTGTGAACAAAAATGTTCTCTCAGGTACTTACTACTTTCAAACCTAAGACCTAAAAGTTCAAATGACTAATAAAGATGATGCCCTTAATATAACAAGACAAAACAGAAACGTCAAGTGGAAACAACTTAATAGTTATTTAGATTAGTTTTTGATTCCCTGTGTTTAGAAGCCAATAAACTCCCCCCTAGAAAATAAAACAATTCACCCAACTCATATTCTCTAGACTAGATATGGCTATCATAAAATCCACACAAAAATACCCAATGAATCCCAAGTAGAAAAAAAGTATGTACATATACATGCAAATTACCAACTAAATAAATAAAAGCATAAATAAATAAACAAATAAAATAGAAAAGAGGTAAAAGAGTCCTGTACTCCACCACAGCTAGACTTCAGGAAACAGAGTAGTGGTTAATATAGTCTTTGGCACACTGGTTAAAGCATGGACTCTGAGGCAGATCCCTGTTCGGTATCTGAAATCTATTCCTTACCAGCTGTCTAACCCCGGACTAGTTACTTTAAGTTTCTGTGGTTGATTTCCATCATATTTAAAGCAGGCATCATATTGCTCTGCATTGCCGATCAAAATGTTTGTTAAAAATTTAACACTTTTATTAGATAATTTAATAAAATCTATATAAAATTTAGCAAAATTTAAATATATATATATACATTGAAAGTTTAAGAAAATCTAATACCTAGAAATGAACCCACATTTGTATGGGCAATTAACCTATAACAAAGGAGGCAAGAGTATACAAGAGGGAAAAGACAGCCTCTTCAATAAATGGTGTTTATTAAGAAAATTGGATAGCTACAACCAAAAACTAAGTCAAACTGGACTACTTTCTTATATCATGCACAAAAATAAACTCAAAATGGATTAAAAACTTAAATATAAGACCTCAAACCATAAAACTTCTAGAAGAAAACATAGGAAAGTACACTTTTTGACATCAGTATTAGTGATATTTTTTGGATATGTCTCCTCAGATAAGGGAAATAAAAGCAAAAATGAACAAATGGGACTACATCAAACTAAAAAAATTTTGCATAGTGAAGGAAGTGACCAAAATATGAAAATGTAACCTACTGAATGTGAAAAGCAAATGATATATCTGACAAGGGTTAATAGCCAAAATATACAAAGAACTCATACAACATCAAAAAAGAAAAAAAAAAAAATTTAAAATTAGGCAGACAAAAAAAAAGACAATCTGAATAGACATTTTCCCAAAGAAGACACACAGACGGTCAAGAGGCACATGAAAAGGAGCTCAATACCACTAATCATCAGGCAAATGCAAATCAAAACCACAATAAGATATTCTCACGCATGTTAGAATGGTTATTATTCAAAAGACAAGTGTCAGCTAGGATGTGAAGAAAAGAAAACCCTCATGCACTATTGATGGGAATGTTAAATGGTGCAGTCATTATGGAAAACAGTAGGGAGATTTTGCAAAAAATTAAAAATAGAACTACCATAAAATCCAGTGATTCTTTGGGTATTTACCCAAAGATATGAAAACACTCATTCAAAAAGAATATATGCACTCATGTTCGTGTGTGTGCAAAGTCATTTGTTTCCGACTCTTTCCTGACACTATGGACTGTAGCCTGCTTAACTCCTTGTCCGTGGGATTCTCCAGACAACCATGCTGGAGTGGGTTGCCATGCCCTCCTCCAGGGAATCTTCCCGACCCAGGGATTGAACCCATGGCGCTTATGTTTCCTGCATTGGCAGGAGATTTCTTTATGACTAGCACCACATGGGAAGACCTTTACTCACATGTTCATTGAAGTACTGTTTACAATAGCCAAGACATGGAAGCAATCTAAGTGCCTATTAATAGATGAACAGACAAAGATGTGGTGTGTGTATATACATACACACACACAACTGAATATTAGTCATATATTAATGTAGTCTTCCATTATAGGAAAACATAGATGACCTAGAGAGTATTATGTGAAATGAAATAAGTCAGAGGAAAAACACATTCTGTATGATCTCACTTACATGTGGAATCCAAATAACAAAACAATGATGAGCAAAAATCACCATCTTTTATTTGTGTCTCATGACTGTGAGATCAACCCCAAGAAAAATAAAATAAAAATATAAAACAAAACAAATAAACAAGCATAATGACACAGAAACAGAATCATTGATACAGAGAAGAAACAACAGTTTACCAGATGGGAGAGGGTGAAGTAAGGAGAAAAATAGGTGAGAGGGCAAAAGGGGTACAAACTTCCAGTTGAAAAACAAGTGAGTCACGACTATAAAATGTACAATGTGGGGAATATAGTCAATAATTTTGTAACATCTTTGGTGACAGATGGTAACTAGACATCATGGAGATTATTTTGAAATATATAGCAATATCAAATCACTATGCTGTATAAAACAAACTAATATAGTGTTACAGGTCAATTATACTTCAAAAACAAGCAAACTCCAAGAAAAACATATCAGATTTTTGGTTCCCAGAGCCAGAAAGTAGGGAAAGAAATAATTGAATAAAGGCAGTCAAAAGATACAAACTTAGTGTCATGAGATAAATAAGTACTACAACATGTAATTGATCTGCAGTATGTTGTATATTAAAATTGTTAAAGAGTAAATCCTAAGAGTTCTTATCACTGGGGAAAGATTTTTTCTATTTCTTCAATCTCGTATCTATACAAGATGATGAATGTTCAGTAAACTTATTGAGTGGGACTTCCCTGGTAGTCCAGCGGTTAAGACTCCACGCTTCCAATGCAGAGGGCGTGGATTCGATCCCTGGTCAGGGAACTAAGATTCCACATGCCACAGAGCACAGACAAAAAGTTAATAAATAGAAATAAAAAATAACTTATTTTGGCAATAATTTCATAATGTATATAAGTCAAATCATTATGCTATACACCTTAAACTTATACAGTACTGTATGCCAATAATATCATAATAAAATTGGGGGAAAATTAATAAAAATTATGCCTAAGATTTAATATTTTTAAAAAGTGTTAGCTAGAATTATTGTCATTACTGCTGCTGCTGCTGCTGCTAAGTCACTTCAGTTGTGTCCAACTCTGTACGACCCCACAGATGGCAGCCTACCAGGTTCCCCCGTCCCTGAGATTCTCCAGGCAAGAACACTGGAGTGGGTTGCAATTTCCTTCTCCAACGCATGAAAGTGAAAAGTGAAAGTGAAGTCGCTCAGTTGTGCCCGACTCTTAGCAACCCCATGGACTGCAGCCTACCAGGCCCCTCCGTCCATGGGATTTTCCAGGCAAGAGTACTGGAGTGGGGTGCCATTACTACTATAATATTATTATCTATGTCATCTTAGCCTCTGGCATGTTTCTAGATAGATTGTAAATGTTGTCTAGAGATGCAAATAGGAAGAAATCTAGAAATTTGATTCCATTTAATGTTTCAGTCATGAAATTAAAAGACGCTTACTCCTTGGAAGAAAAGTTATGACCGACCTAGATAGTATATTCAAAAGCAGAGACATTACTTTGCCGACTAAGGTCCATCTAGTCAAGGCTATGGTTTTTCCTGTGGTCGTGTATGGATGTGAGAGTTGGACTGTGAAGAAGGCTGAGCACCGAAGAATTGATGCTTTTGAACTGTGGTGTTGGAGAAGATTCTTGAGAGTCCCTTGGACTGCAAGGAGATCCAACCAGTCCATTCTGAAGATCAGTCCTGGGATTTCTTTGGAAGGAATGATGCTAAAGCTGAAACTCCAGTACTTTGGACACCTCATGCGAAGAGTTGACTCATTGGAAAAGACTCTGATGCTGGGAGGGATTGGGGGCAGGAGGAGAAGGGGACGACAGAGGATGAGATGGCTAGATGGCATCATTGACTCGATGGACGTGAGTCTGAGTGAACTCTGGGAGTTGGTGATGGACAGGGAGGCCTGGCGTGCTGCGATTCATGGGGTCGCAAAGAGTCAGACATGACTGAGCGACTGAACTGAACTGAATGTTTCAAGTATGATAATGGCTTCTGATTAGAAGAAAAGCTAAGAACTGTTTCATCCTTTTCCACCATAAGATCTATTTCTTAGAAGTGATAATAACGGTAGACTTGCAATTAGATGAAGATTCTAGTCATTTATTTAATGCATATTTATTAGACACTCCACACCAGACTGAATTAGGTGCTGGAGATTCTCTAGCAAAAGCGAGCAAAAAATGCCTTACTCTCTCTCAATTTATGTTCTATGTGTGAGGAAGGGATATAGACAACAAAAAGAGTAAGTAAAAATAATATAGCATATTAGAAAGTGGCAAGTGTTGTGAAGAAAAAGAGTGCTTAGAAGAAAAGTGGTGCAACTTTTAAAAAAATCCTTGTAGGAAAAGATTCACTAAGAACTAATTTGATCAAGGTCTTTGAGAAACTGAGGACGTCTTCCCTGAAGATATTTTAGAGAAGCTAATTCTAGACTAATGGAACAGCATAGGCAAAGGCATGACTGAGGGACAACGAAAATTTCAGGGTGCACATATAGAATCAGATAGTTGCACTAAGAGATAAAACCTCCAATTGGGAGAATACACAATTACACACACACATACATTTCATTTGGTACCCTCACTATAATCCATAGCAGTACCACCAAGCTGAATGTTATGAGTAAGAGGTAGTTTGAGAAGATGAGTTCAGACAAGTATCAAGGTGCTCAATGACTGAAAGTCGCCCAGTCGTATCTGACCCTCTGAAACCCCATGGACTATAATCCATGGAATTCTGTAGGCCAGAATACTGGAGTGGGTAGCCTTTCCCTTCTCCAGGGGATCTGCCAAACCCAGGGATTAAACTTAGGTCTCCCGCATTGCAGGTGGATTCTTTACCATCTGAGCCATAAGGGAAGTCCAAGAATTCTGGAGTGGGTAGCCTATCCCTTCTCCAGTAGATCTTCCCAACCCAGGAATAGAACCAGGGTCTCCTGTACTGCAGGCAGATTCTTTACAACCTGAGCTATCAGGGAACATGGGTGCTTGTAAACCATGAAAAGAACTTTGGCTTTTAGCGAGATGAGGAAAACTTGCAAGATTTTAACCTAAGGATCACTCATTTAAGTCTTAGCCTAATCATTTAGGATGGACAAATCTATTTTTATTAATCTTGATGCAGTTATATTAATCATTTCCAAGAAAATAGGTTGATGTGATCACTAAATTTTAATGAGAAATTACACTGAATGACAAATACAGAAAGAGTTTTAAAGGAAGTATACTATATTAATTAGCAAATCTCAACAAATATTTCAAAGTGAAAATCACTGTATATTAATATATAACCTAGTACATAACATGGGGAATTAAGAGCATTTAACATGACTACAGGTACAGCACAAATTAATAAAATCACACTTGGAAGACTACTACAAAAGTTAGTAATAGGATCTTAAAGAGTATAGACACATGCAGTTTACCCAAGTGAATTCTGAATCATACCAACTACAAATGCCACAGTATATTCATTTTGTTAAGCATAATTCAAGACCCCAATGTCTTGCTGCTTCATTAAAACAGGATGTGAAATAAGCCAACTCTTAAATTTTATGGCCAAGATTTACCAACATCCCAGATTTTGGCTATGAGCCAAGTCTTCTATTAGGGTTTATAGTGTGCTTTAAATGCAGTACGGAAAATGAGATGTTAACTTCTGAAGAACATAGCCAATAAGATCTCTTACCCTACAGTCTGGATTCTGAACTAAATTACTGTGGCCAAAATGCTGAAGTTGACCAGCTTGCACTGGTGGTATCTTGACAATTGCTGAAGTTAAGTTTATGAGTTATATTTGCCAACTCCATTTATTCCAGTCTCCTCTATTTCCCCGGTACTCTGTGATTAAATATTTGCCCATGTCATACTTATTTACCAGTATCATCCATCATCTCACCATGACCGGACTAAGCCTATCCATCCATATCTTAAGATGTGACTTAATTTCCAATATTACAATAAAGCAACTCCCAATAGGAAGCTTTTCTCTTTTCAGCTCCTATATTTCATCATAGTTTGTGGTTATATTAAACCTAATGTTTTGATTTTATTGTGCTTTTTCCTCCAATTGTTCTCTGATAAGCTCCTTCAGGACAGTTGCCCTACACACACCATACTCACACTTTCTTACGCTCTAGCAAAGTGAGAGGTACAAATAGAGAGCTCAGTAATGATTCATGAATGCCTTAAGAGTCCCCAAGAAGATATGGTCAGAGGTCTTGACCATGATTTTGCTTATATAATAATAAATGTTAAAGTTGATCCTTTAGAAAAGTTATCTTTCCTGGGGATAGCTACCCATTGAAAGGGTAGCTTACATATATGTATGCTTCCCAGGTGGCATTAGTGGTAAAGAACAGCCAGCTAATACAGGAGACATAAGAGAAGCAGGTTCAATCCCTGGGTTGGGACAATCCCCTGAGGGAGGGCGTGACAACCCACTCCAGTATTCTTGCCTGGAGAATTCCATGGACAGAGGAGCCTGACAGGCTAAGTCCATAGGACTGCAAATAGTCAGACACGATTGAAGCAACTTAGCACGCACACATACACATATTCATATATATATATTTTAATGTAGCATCAGTTTTAGCTATCATTGATTAACACAACTCTAACAAAATTATATTTTGAAACAGAAAACTGAAATCTCAATTTACTAAAAATATAATCTGATAGTAATAATTTTTAAAAATATTCTTTCACAAAATAGAGAATAACTAATCTAGTAGGCATATTCAAAAGCAGAGACATTACTTTGCCGTCTAGTCAAGGCTATGGTTTTTCCTGTGGTCATGTATGGATGTGAGAGTTGGACTGTGAAGAAGGCTGAGCGCCGAAGAATTGATGCTTCTGAACTGTGGTGTTGGAGAAGATTCTCGAGAGTCCCTTGGCCTGCAAGGAGATCCAACCAGTCCATTCTGAAGGAGATCAGCCCTGGGATTTCTTTGGAGGGGATGATGCTGAAGCTGAAACTCCAGTACTTTGGCCACCTTGTGTGAAGAGTTGACTCATTGGAAAAGACTCTGATGCTGGGAGGGATTGGGGGCAGGAGGAGAAGGGGATGACAGAGGATGAGATGGCTGGATGGCATCACGGACTCGATGGACGTGAGTCTGAGTGAACTCCGGGAGTTGGTGATGGACAGGGAGGCCTGGCGTGCTGCGATTCATGGGGTGGCAAAGAGTCGGACATGACTGAGCGACTGAACTGACCTGAACCGAATCTAGTAGGTCATTGTCAGCATAATAGGCCCCAGTAAGAGAAGCACACAGATTCAAGATTCAAGCAAGGTGGATATTAATATATTCTGTTAAACGTTTGTCATCTGAGGGAAGAATATGCTCCAGTGATCAAATATATTTAAGTTGAACTCTAATTCTTCTGCCCCAGCTGAAATTTTTCTTTTCTACGTTTCAAATAAATTAGAAAACCACAGGGGGAAAGCTCTGGGAAAATACTGCTGTGCTTTATGGACTGTCCACAATTAATAAATAAAATGAACTCTGGTCTCTGAAAAAATTGCACTTCGATGGCACATATTTTTTTCCCCAACGCTGAAAACACCTCAGATTGACATGAAATACTGCTTCTTATATTTCTTTTAAGACGTGTTCTTCCTCTACACTTCTGTTCCATTAAATATTTGGTTGTCATGTCAAATCCACTTTTTCACCAAACTGGAAGTAATAAAGTAATATACTGTATGTTGGTACACCAGTCAATGTAGAAGAGAAGTGAGAGAAAATTAGAAGTGCCCACTGAAGAGTCACTTGTTTGTTAAGGATGAAATGCCACAAAATACCCCACAAGAGCCATTAAGGAAGGATTACTGTGGGATAAAACTAAGGGAGAGGCAGCTGTTAAGAATTCTGACAAAGCAATAAAAGCTTCTACCACTTCTAAATGAATAAGCTGAGGTCCCACAAGTTTTAATCGTTATCCAACTCTCAGTTTCAAAATATATCATAATAATTTACAGGTATGTGTAGCCAAAGCAATATTTATTATGACAGAACAACAGCATAAAGACATTAACACAAGTAGACATGGGAATGTGAATGTGTGCAGACTCCTTGGGGGAAGAAGTAAATACCTGGGTATATTTTAAAGCACAAGCTCAAAGTAATATCTAGAAATATATTCACACTTTTAAGAGACAAACAGGAAAAAGAAGTCTCTTCTTTCAGAGTTGTAAATGCAACAGAATATTAATCTCTACAGGTGTGTGTGTTTTTTTGGGGGGAGGGGTCTTTTTCATCATGCATGCATGTCTAGTTGCTCCGTTGTGTCTGACTCTGCGACCCTTTGGACTATAGCCCACCAGGCATCGAAACCCATGGGATTCTCCAGGCAAGCATACTGGCGTGGGTTGCCACGCGCTCCTCCCAGTGAGCTTCCTGACCCGGGATTCTCCAGGCAAGCATACTGGCGTGGGTTGCCACGCGCTCCTCCCGGGGAGCTTCCTGACCCAGGATTCTCCAGGCAAGCATACTGGCGTGGGTTGCCACGCGCTCCTCCCGGGGAGCTTCCTGACCCGGGATTCTCCAGGCAAGCATACTGGCGTGGGTTGCCACGCGCTCCTCCCGGTGATCTTCCTGACCCGGGATTCTCCAGGCAAGCATACTGGCATGGGTTGCCACGCGCTCCTCCCGGTGATCTTCCTGACCCGGGGAGAAACCCACGTCTCCTGCGTCTCCTTCACTGCAGGCGGATTCCTCGCCCGCTGAGCCACTGGGCAAGCCCCTTTTTCCTCATATTAGAACATAAAAAACATTTTATCCTAACACCTTTAAGAGTACACAACAATGAGAAAATAGGAGAGGGACAATGATCATATGATCTCAAAGATAAATCTTCCTTGAAAGCCACCAGGAGTCAGAATTAGTATCCCCAACAAAGTCTCATGAGTGCAAAATAGACTTTTGAATTCCAGAGCACCCCTCATCTTCTAATCACATGTTGTTTCTTCAAATAAGTCTGCCCAGTCAGTGATAATGATTAACATGTGTTGAATGCCCAAAATATACCCCCAAATCTGCATCAGACAGTGTCCCAATATAGATTTATCAGACAGGCAAAATGCAACCCTAGGAGTCTGACCAATGCAATTCTTTTCCTATGCACAGTACAGCAAAGGCTCTTTCAGAAAGACTATTTTTTTTTTTTAATTCTGTTTAGTTATGTGTTTTTGGCCATGCTGGCTCTTCACCGCTATTACGGCCCTTCTCCGGCTGCAGTGCAATCAGGCCACTCTTCCTTGCGGTGCATGGGCCCTGGAACAGACTCAACAGCAGTGGCACACAGGCTCAGCCGCCCCACAGCATGTGCGATCCTCCCCACCAGCGATCAAACCCACATCTCTTGCACCAGAGCCACCGGGGAAGCACCCTTTTTTTTTTTTTTTGTCTTCCTGAGGGAACCTGGAAGACTGCATCTGCACAACACTGAGAACTTTCTATTCTACTGAACATCTTTTTTTTTTTTTTTTTACTTTATTTTGCTTTACAATACTGTATTGGTTTTGCTATCTTGTATTAGTGTATTCAACTTCACACACCAATGCCCATTCTATCCCCTACCATCTAGATTATAGAAAGTGTTCACAGACTATTGTAAAGGGAGCAAGCAACAATGGCTTGAAATTGACATATACACACAACTATATATAGATAGTTAAGATATATAGATAGTTAATATATAGTTATCTATATATAAAGTTAATATAGATAACTATACATAGTTAATATAGATAAGAACCTACTGAATAGCACAGGGCATGCTATTCAATACTCACTGTAATGACTGATATGGGAAGAAAATCTAAAAAAATAAATACTGGATATATATGTTTGTATAATTGATTCATTTTGCTACACAGCAGAAACTAAAAAATATATCATAAAACCAACTATACACCAGTAAAAAATGTAATATTTATTCATATATTCAAAAAAAATACCTAGGGGAAAAAAAAAGAGAAAGAAAATCACTTCAGGCTCTTACATTAGCAGCAAGGAAGAGCCTAGGATATCCTGGTGAAAAAGCAAGACCTCCCAAAGGTCAGCTTGGCTAATATGTTACATTTGATAAGTTTACAAACTTCTCTGAACTTCTCAGTTTTTATATCCATACATCAGAGATCATGATATCTTGCTCATATTACACACACTGAGTCTCAGAAAAATAATAACAATACTCAAAAAATATGACAACTATAAGCAATTATTTTTCTGATAATTTTTTTATCTAAGGATATTCCACTAGGCATATAATATTCAGATTATTGCTTTTTAAAGTCACGTGGAATATCTTCTTTCTGGATGCGTATTTAGATATGTTAGTAGTTTTATTTTTAATATTTAGAGATGCTTTTGTTAATTTAGTTTATCATAAACTATGTATTTACAGAGATTCAAAAACACTTCTACAAGATAATATATATTCAAAGAAAAATATACTTCTCTGCCTGTCACTGTCACATCATTGCCCTCTTCCTGTAACAGGGAAAAATATTTATAGGGTTATGTTTACCTTTCTAGGTTTATATTTGTAAGTATAAACAGATAAGTGTGTGTATGTGTATACAATTATATTTTGTACCATTTATCTAAAAATATGCATATTGATCCTCTTGGGAAAATGGGAGTATATAATACATACTTCTCTCTACATTGTGAGTGTGTATATGTTTTTCTCTAATGCATGTGTATATTTAACATACATATAATGATGGTAATAGTGAATAGAAATATATCAATCATTTTTATAACTGCAAAGTACTGCATTGGTATAGATGTATCACAATACTATTAAAGGAAATTTGGGTTGCTTCCAGTCTTTGGCTATTATAGACTTACAGCTAATTGCCTTGTGTGTACTTTCTGTTTTTCTATATTTTGCCAATATATTTTGAAACTGATTTCTAAAAGTGTGATTGCTGAGTCAAAGGGCAAAAGTACATCTAGTTGTACTAAATAGTGCCAAATTTGTCTCCATATAAAATTGTACTATTTTGCATTTCTACCAGCAAGTCTGAGAGCCTCAACAACAGAATATATGACCAAACTTTTGTATTGCTGCCAATCAGAATGGTGAAAATTGGCACTGAAGTATAATTTCAATTTGAGTTTCTTTTCTAGGAGAAAATATGAGCCTCTTTATGCACAGTAAGAAAGTATTTTCATTTCTGTTTTCTACCCATTTTCTATCATTGACCTTTCTCAGATTTCCTATGTTTTATGAACTTTCTAAATGGGCATGAATTTTCTGAAGTACTGCCTGTTATCTTAATGCAATTCGGTAGGCTTAAAATTACTCAAGTCATGGTTCTTTTTAGTTAAATTCAATGAAATTTGAATAGTCACAATATATATTAGCCCAAGCTTTTCTTTACACAGAAAGATCCAGTTACCTGACATATACCCAAGACACCACTTCCTTAATAATCCCCTTTTCTCCCATTGTTTCAATCTTAGTCTCAACTGGTTCTTTCCCTGCAGCCTATAAACATTTTTCAGTTCCTGCTGTCCTAAAAAATAAGAAGAGAAATCAAATAAGTGATACAAAATAAAACTTAATAAACAAGAAAACCTCCTGAATTCCATGATTCTTCTACTCTTATTAGTCTTACTCCTTCCCTGCTCAGCAAAACTCTTTTGAAGTTTTACTTCCCATATGCTCTTCCTCATGTTCTAACTGCTGCTTCTTGATCGACATACAGGTTTCTCAGGAGACTGATAAGATGGTCTGGTATTCCCATCTCTCTAAGAGCTTTCCACAGTTTGTCATGATCCACACAGTCAAAGGCTTTGGCGTGGTCAATGAAAGAGACAAGAAGGCCTTCTCCAATGAACACAGTTTAATAATAGAAGAAAACAAGAAGGGAAAGACTAGAGACCTCTTCAGGAAAATTGGAAACATCAAGAGAGCATTCTGACCAAAGATGGGCACAATACAGGATAGAAATGGTAGAGTCCTGGTAGATGCTGAAGAGATAAGGAAGAGATGAAAAGAAAACATGAAAGAACTGTATGAAAAAGATCTTAAGGAACTGGATTACTATGACAGTGTGATTAGGCACCCAGAGCCAGACATTCTGGAGTGCGAAGTCAAATGGGCCTTAAGAAGCACTACTGTTAATAAAGCTAGTGGATGTGATGAAATTCCAGCAGAATTATTCAAATCCCTAAAGGATGATGTCATCAAGGTTTTGCATTCATTATGTCAGCAAATCTGGAAGACACAACAATGGCCACAGGACTAGAAGTGTCAGTCACTCAGTCGTGTCCAACTCTTTGCGACCCCACCAACTGTAGTCTGCCAGACTCCTCCGTCCATGGGATTCTCCAGGAAAGAATACTGGAGTGGATTGCCATTTCCTTCTCCAGAGATCTTCCCAACCCAGGGGTCGAACCTGGGTCTCCTGCATTGCAGGCCGATCCTTTACCATCTGAGGTACAGGGAAGATCCACCCTTCCCTGGTGGACTAAAAAAGGTCAGTCCTCATTCCAATTCCCAAGAAGGGTAGTACCAAAGAATGTGCTAACCATTGGACAACTGCATTCATCTCCCATGCTAGGAAGGTCATGCTTAAAATCTTGCATGCTAGGCTTCAGCATTATGTGAACCAAGAACCTCCAGATTTCCAAGCTGGGTCTAGAAAAGGAAGACGAACTAGAGATCAAATTGCCAACATTTGCTGGATTATAGGGAAAACAAGGAATTTCAGAAAAATATAATATTATATATATATATATATATACAATACATTATATATTACATATACTGATGACTTCCAAATTTGTATCTACTTTCCTTTTTTAAGGCTTAGTCTCAGATCAACAATGTCCAAAAGTATCTCAAATTTCATATATCAAAAACTAACTTCTCAGTTGGACTTGTTTCTCCTTATGTATTCTAAGAGTCTTTCCACCACGTCCCTAAGCCAACAAACTGAAAAACCTGGGAGGCATTCTGAACTCATGCTATTCCCTCAAAGAGGTCCCATACTTAAATATACATCCCTGAAGATGTATCATTATCCTACTTGACTCCCAAGGCCTGATAAACTGAAACTATATTTTCAAACTTTTTACTCTGTTCATTCCTTATAACCACAATTTTAGCCCAGGTGCTTTATCTCATCTGCACTTATTGATAGACTGTTCACTGGAGAGTATTACTACTCTAAGTCCATCCTACATATAAATGAAACATATAAAACTATCAAATGAAACATATAAAATTGGCCTTGAGTGTCACCTGCTTGAAGTCCTCCAACAGTCACCTCATTTGCTAGGGAATAGCCCAAGCTGCTATGAATATCCTATTTGTTGTTGTTGCTTAACAGAGTCAGACACGACTGAAGTGACTTAGCAGCAGTCACTAAGTTGTATCCAACTCTTTGCGACTCCATACACCATAGCCCACAGGCTTCTCTGTTTATGGGATTACCTAGTCAAGAATACTGCAGTGGGCTACCATTCCTTCTCCAGGGAATCTTTCTGATCAAACCCACTTCTCCAACAATAGCAAGTGGATTCTTTACCGCTGAGCCTCCAGGGAAGCCCAAATGAATACTCTATAGAGACAACAATTCCTAGGACAAGCCTCCTCCATCCCCCAACCTCATCACACACCACTTCCTTGAAAATGGACAGTCATACACAATTGCTTGTAATTTCTCCATAAGCAACCATGATTAGGACCTATACAATTCATGCATCACACTGCCTTCTTGAAGTGATTACCATCCCTCCTCCTTATCCTATCTCTGCTCATGTTGCAAGTCTCAGGTCAAAGGTCATCTCTTCTGGGAAGTCTTTGACTCCCTTCCACTACCACACTGAAGGATGAGCTGAGCAAAACTCTTACAAGATGCCTGTAGCATTTACTGCACACTCAGTTACCTTCACCAAACCACTGTGTGCTTGTCTGTCTCTGCCTTTATTTCACTTTAGGCTCTGAGAGCTCTATCGTCTTCTTCAAATATATGAATTTAGTGATGAGTACAGTTCCTGGTGTATAAGGTTCACCTGTGTGTATCTGGTACCTGAAGCATATAAAGAGCACTCTATTTTGTCCACATAGAAAAATATCCATGTAAAACCAAGTTTACAAGCAAAAAGAACTAAGACCGGGAATGAAGAAGAGAATAAAAACAATGCAACTACTGAGCAGTAAGAGAGAGAGGAAGAAATAAAAGAAACTTTCTCCTTACTTGCCAAAGAGGTATAAGGAATTAAGTTAATATAATAGACTTTTGGGAAATTCAACCAATTAAAGAATTCTGTGAAATTCATAACTAATATAATAATATGGGGTGCATTTATTGTGAGGTAAAGTGGTGAGGAGTTGCTCCATTATACTGTAATCAGCTTTATTCTTGAAAATAATTTTAATATTTTTCACCAGAGAAGACTTAACTCCTGGAGAACTCCAATTCCTGGAGAATTCCTATAATGAACATACATGCATTACAATCTATACTAATAGGTTTATAATTACAGTAATTACCTCTAAATATGGTGACCTGCATATGTAATATTGTCTGGATTATATCTTCTTGTTAAAATAGCTTCCTGCAGTTTCTGCTACACTGAATTAGAGTCACATCCATCTATGCCCAATTAGATAACATTAAATAGCTATATTTATGTTATTTTCTTCTTGGTTTGTTAATCATAACTCTAAAACATTCCATGCATTCTTAATGTAATTTTCTTCAGAAATTAAAAAACTTGAAGCTTAGTATAAATTGACATAAATTTAAAATATTTCTCACTAAAAACTTGACTTTTACATACTTTTTTTATTTTTGAAACTCTCCATCATTTTTTAGGACTCTAGCAATAATTATTCTGCAAAATGAATTTCGTAAAATGGTGAGTTAATATTTCATGAGTTCTTTTTTAGTTCAGACTCTTGTAAGACTTTAAAACTTTTGTCATTTCATTCATTTCTCTGGTGAAATGTTCTACATTTATGTTAATGAGAGCTGAAAAATTTAAATTCTTGGCTTTAACTTCTCACTCATTAATACAATGCAGTTCAGCTTCCAAAGCTTTTCAAGCAGGTCAGAAGTTCCTGCAATTGTTGTATACTTATAGTCTAAAAGCTGAAAAACAAAGAAACAACAACAAATGTATCTATAAAAGCCGGCCATAGGAACAAGCCAGTTAACCTGCTGTGAGTTCTAAGCATCAGATACTTTCAAACAGTGTTACAGTGTTTATACCAGTTCAGAATTCTAAAGTTATAAACAAGCTGTAATACACCTCATTGTACAATCCTGATCCGATTCTTAAAATAAAAATATCAAGCAATATTATTTTCCTCCTTTATTTCAATATTTTACTAACATACAACAAAAGACTACTATATAAAATTTAATTTTTCTCGAGCAATGGTGGAACTTAGCAATAAAGCATTTTTTAAGGTTTTCAAAATTATCTTTGACTTCATATTGTGCATTATTAAATACTGTTATTAATTTTCCTTAACTCTGTTTTGTAGAAAATATATTACTTAGGATAATAGCTTCCACTAGATTACTCTCTTTCATTGTAACTACTTCAGGCAACTTGATGTCAACTGTTGCAAAGACCCAACATTGGCCTGAGCCATAAATTACAGCTGGGTTGTCTTTGTCTAGAGTAGCTCTCCCACATATGACTTCTGTAAGTTATGATAAATGGGAGCATCCATGGAGGGCAACCTCCAAAGATAATGTTACTGTTGTCAAATTCCTGCCACCATCATCTTATAAAGTTCAAGAAATGGAAGAACTTTACACACATCATCCACAGATGTTCACATTTTTCTCTTTCTCCTTATTTTTGTAATATCTTCTTCTACTCTAGCCAATGCAACCCAGCCTAGTCAGCTCAGCTGCACGGTTAATTCTTATCAGGAAGCACAAGAATTTCTCCTGATATACCAAGTTATGGCAAAATAATGATGATGATGATGATGATGGTAGTAATAATAACCATAATAATAATAAAAGCCAAAGACCATCAGTCTAATGATTGGACATGAGTTTAAAGTACTGCTTACTTTTTTACTCTTTTTTTAAGAGTTTTTTTTTTGTTTGTTTGTTTGTTTGTTTCTTATTTTTGATGTGGACCATTTTTTTTTTTAAGTCTTTGTTAAATCTATTACAATATTCTTCTGTTTCATCTTTTGGTTTTTTGGCCACCAGATATTTGCAGTCTTAGTTCCCCAATCAGGGATCAAACCTGCACCCCTTATATTGGAAGGTGAAATCTTAACCACTAGACCACCAGGGAAGTCCCCTTTTTGATTCTTGACATTCCTCAGGAATAGTGGTCCTGCCCTTGGGGCCACCATTCTTACTATTAGGTTTTATAGATTCTTTCAATTGCTTATTCAGAAAGTCACTGAGTTGCCTATTGCCTCCCCCTATCTGGACTTCAAATCCCAAGATACTGATTGGATTTGAAGTTCAAACTAATGTAATTAACTCACCTGTCAGTTTAGCTTGTGTTCTTGGTCACCTGGTCACACAGAAAGTTTCCAACACAACCCCCTCCAAGCCCCATACCCTCTGGATTATGTTTCTCCCAGACTTTGCTCTTCCAAGTTTCTTTAACACTCTTTTAATCTTTGGAGTTTTTAAGCTTTTGGAATTCTTGTCCTTCTGCTGTACATCATCTCACTCTGCACTTTTCCTGTGAGATTATATAACAAAAGGCTAAGTGTTCATCACATCTGTCAAAACAAGTTCACCAAGGCTTCACCAGCCCTAGTACCCTTAAAGTGATCCACAAATTGGGAGCTATGATCAATACTAACCAGCTTAATAAAGATTACCTCTTCTGAATGCCAAACTTCTTTTGTCTTCAAATCATTTCTGCCACAAATGCAAATCTCACAATAATTGTTTTGAAAATTTCTCATTGATGATTCAAAATTAACAAATCCCAGTCTCTGCCCTTAAGAGATGTGGCTATTTGGAAAGAGACCAGTAAACAGGTAAATACAAAATAGGATGGAGTAAAAGATTCTAAAAGATTGTAGCTGGAGAGAACTTAGCTGAAACCAACAAGATAGAATGCTTAAAATGCCACACATAGCTTTATTCCTGAGGACCGCAAGTCAGAGTCAATATAAAAGGGTAGTAAATCAAAGTAAAAAGAGTTTTTGAGGCGAAACTTTGAAGAGCAAATCTCTACAGATATTCAGGGATACTTAGTAATTTCATATTTATGCTCGATTTTAATCTCCATCATTACTATGGGCACCTCCTAGCAATAATCATCAGTAGCATCATTGTGTCTACATAAAGTTCCACTAGAAGGTTGACTTTGTAAGTTTAGGAATAGTATAATGCTTGACATATAATAAATACTCAACAAATGTTTATTCAACTAAAAAGAATAGGACTTTTTTCATGGAGTTTGGAGTATAAATGGAAGTACCCATCTCTAAGAAATAAAAGAATCTTTATGTGCCATTTTGGGGTACCAAAACATTTTATTACAGCAGTGAATAATATTATTCTATGTTCTTTTCTGCTCTGAGTAAGACAGAGTTGCTTCAAATGTGGTCAGAGCTACTTTTGCATAACTTAGGTCATTGTGCCAAGAGAAATCTCCAAGCAACTTATTACTTTTCCTTCACTGGGTGTGTGCGTGCATGTGTGTGTGTGTGTGTGTGTGTATGTGCACACATGTGTGCAAATTTTCACATTTTCCTTCACTGGGTGTGTGTGTGCACACACAATTTTTCACATTCCAAAAAGGACTCTTGGCAGCCTGTGATCCCTGTGGTGTAAGCCACACTACTCTTCTCAGGTGGTAAGTTTGCTACTAGGACGCTCTTGGTTTCTACATTCCCATCTCCCCTAAAAGTGAGGGAAGATGCAAATATGAAGCAGTATTCCAAGTAGAGCAGGTAGTGTGGAGGAGTGGAGAGCACAGAAAAACAACTTTCCATCACTCAGATTACATAAGGGTCTTCTGAGATGGCCTTCCCACCTTCTCCATTAGTTAAATAGCTCTTGCTTGATCCATGGGTAAATAAAGGAGAAAGGAGCCATATCTAGTGACATACACCATGGAGAGGGATATCTGCGCTAGCACTGAAGTCCATTTTTAGGCAATACCACGGAGAACAGGATAATTTTCATGTACTGTTAAGGTCTAAGGAGTGACAGGAATAATTTTTAAAAATATTTTACAAAGAATGATATTCCTGAGAACCCTAAAGATTTTGTTCCTGGATCATTTTCCCCCATCTGAAAAAGCTCACTTCATGTGAAATCTTTGGAATTCCATCGATCCCAGGTTAGCTGCTTCTTCTAGCATGAAATGTGACCAGATGAAATATTTCACAGTGGCAGAAATCATTGAAGTATTTATATGTCAAAATTAAAGTATCCTTGCAGCCATAACAACCAACTTCTATGAACAATGTCATCCCATCCTTTAAAATGTACACCTTCTCAGAAGTCTAGATATATATTTTACTTTTTGGCAACAGATTATTACAGATGGTCATAATTTCTCTGAAGTTAAAAGTTTATTTAGAACATATGATATTTTCAATGAAATAGTACATTAAATTTATTTCCAAATAAATATATTTCTTGACTATACCTGGATAAATGTGATTACTTTATATATAATTTTATGTTTAAGTGAAAATAATAAATTCTTGTCTTTTTAAGCATCACTGCATTTGAAGGATTATTTTATATTAACTACAACTTGCCTCCACATTCTAAAGAGGCTCACATGTATAGACTATGACCAAATATAGCATTGACGCCATGATACCATTTTTAAAAAAAATTTTATTGACACTGACCACTAAGGTCCGTCTAGTCAAGGCTATGGTTTTTCCTGTGGTCATGTGTGGATGTGAGAGTTGGACTGTGAAGAAGGCTGAGGGCCGAAGAATTGATGCTTTTGAACTGTGATGTTGGAGAAGACTCTTGAGAGTCCCTTGGACTGCAAGGAGATCCAACCAGTCCATTCTGAAGGAGCTCAGCCCTGGGATTTCTTTGGAAGGAATGATGCTGAAGCTGAAACTCCAGTACTTTGGCCACCTCATGTGAAGAGTTGACTCATTGGAAAAGACTCTGATGCTGGGAGGGATTGGGGGCAGGAGGAGAAGGGGATGACAGAGAATGAGATGGCTGGGTGGCATCACTGACTCGATGGATGTGCGTCTGAGTGAACTCTGGGAGTTGGTGATGGACAGGTAGGCCTGGTGTGCTGCGATTCATGGGGTTGCAAAGAGTCGGACACGACTGAGCGACTGAACTGAACTGATTGACACTGAAGCTTCTCTTCAAATTCCTAGTCTGATCCCCAACCCTTAAATATTAAGTGGTATTATGATTTTTTTTTAATTGAACTACAATCAACTTACATTAGATTCAAGTGTACAATAGTGATTTGATATTTTCATACATTACAAAATGATCAGCATGATAAAGCTGATTACCATCAGTGACCATACAAATGGAGAAGGAAATGGCAACCCACTTCCGTATCATTGCCTGGAGAATCCCATGGACAGAGAAGCCTGGAGGGCTACTGTCCACAGGGTCGCAAGAGTTGGACATGACTTAGTGACTAAACTGTCACCACCACCATACAAAAACACTGCAAACAACTGAATCAAAAGATGGGCAGAAGACCCAAATAGACATTTCTCCAAAGAAGATGTACAAATGGACAAGGGTCACATGAAAAAACATTCAACAATGCCAATTATTGAAGAAATGCAAATCAAAACTACAATGAGATGTCACCTCACATCAGTCAAACTGGCCATCATTTAAAAAATCCACAAACAATAAATTCTGGAGAGGGTGTGGAAAGAAGGGAACCCTCCTATACTGTCAGTGGGAATGTAAATTGGTGCAGTCATTATGGAGAACAGTATGGAGGTGCCTTAAAAAACTAAAAATTGAGCTATCACAGGATCCTGCAATCCCACTCCTGGGCATATATCCAGAGAAAAACACAGTCTGAAAGAATACATGCACCTCAGTGTTCACTGCAGCACTGTTTAGCCAAGATATGGAAGCAACCTATAAGTCCAACAGAGAAATGGATAATGGAGATGTGGCATATATATGCAATGCGATATTACTCAGCCACTAAAAAGACTGCAATAATGTCATTTGCAGCTATATGGATGAACGTAGAGATTGTCATACTCGATGAAGTAAATCAGAGAAAGGAATATCATATGATACTGATAATAAAGGGAATCTAAAAAGAAATGATATGTGAACTTACTTACAAAACAGAAACAGACTCACAGATTTAGAGAAGGAAATTATGATAAACAGGGGAGAAAAGCGAGAGGAAGGTATAGTTAGGGAGTTTGGATGGACAGTTACACATTGCTACATTAAAACAGACAACCAACAAGGACCTGCTGTGTAGCACAGGAAACTCTGTTCAACATAATGTAACAACCTAAATGGGAAAAGAACTTGAAAAAGAATAGATAAATGTATATGCATAACTGAATCCCTTTGCTGAACACCTGAAACTATTGCAACATTGTTAATCAACTATAGTCCTACATAAAACATAAAGTTTAAAAAAAGGCACAACTAAAAAACAGTATGTCTCTGACTATTTTCCCCACATTTTACATTTCATACCCATGACTCATTTATTTTCCTACTGGAAAGTTTTACCTCCTTATTTCCCTCACCTGTTCCCATCCCCAACCACCAGTTTGTTCTCTGGATTTCATGGGATCACTTTCATTCTTACAATATTTTTCACCATTTAAACACCTTTAAATTCTTCACATGCTCATATATTGTTTATGCTCAGATATAGTTCTGTTTTTACCAACATTATTTGAGTCTGTGGAAGTTTTGAGATGCTTGCAAATTCTTTACACATCTCTAATAAAGTATTTTTCCCTCTTTGTTATTTGGGTTAACCCTATATCTTGCTTTAACCAATACAAAGTGGCAGAAGAGAAGCTCTATAACTTCCAAGGTTGATTATTAACAGATCTACAATTTCTGCCTTCACTGCTTGAAATGTTCCCTTTTAGAAGACAACTAAATGGCACAAAGGACAAGCTATCTGTGTGGTGAAAGATAAAGGCCATGTGAACAAGTCCCAAGATACCAGCCACACGAGTGACACCTCCTTGGCCCTTTCACCTAGCCTAGCTCCTAGTAGAGTTAGTGACACTGCAGGGAACTGGAGAGCTGTCACCCATTTCTGCCAGGATAAACAAACAACAAAATTATGAGCAATAAAGGAGTTGTTATTTTAAGCCACTAAGTGATTGAGCAATGGGTTATGGAAAAAATAAAAAGAAAAAACAGAATCTGCCTAAGACAACTTCAGAATAATTCCAGGTTTCTGAGGCAAGAATACTGAAGCGGTTTGCCATTCCCTTCTCCAGTGGACGACGTACTGTCAGAACTCTTCACCATGACCCATCCATTTTGGGTGGCCCTGCAAGGTATGACTCATAGCTGCACTGAGTTACACAAGGCTATGATCCATGAGATCATTTTTGTTAGATTTCTGTGAATATGATTTTCATCCTGGAAGCCATAGGACTGTACTTCTTCATTCTTCTGTTTGCCCTCTGATGGATGAGGACAAGAGGGTTGTGCAAGCTTCCTGATGGGAGGGACTGACTGTGAGGAAAACTGAGTCTTGCCCTGGAGGGCAGAGTTATGCTCAGTCAGTTTAGTTCAGTCGCTCAGTCATGTCTGACTCTTTGCGATCCCATGGTCTGAAGCACGCAGGGCTTCCCTGTCCATGACCAACTGCCAGAGCCTACTCAAATTCATATCCATTGAATCAGTGATGCCATCCAACCATCTCATCCTCTGTCATTCCCTTCTCCTCCTGCCTTCAATCTTTCCCAGCATCATGGTCTTTTCTAGTGAGTCACTTCTTCGCATCAGGTGGCCAAAGTATTGGAGTTTCAGCTTTAGCATCAGTCCTTCCAATGAATATTCATGACTGATTTCCTTTAGGATGGACTAGTTGGATCTCCTTGCAGTCCAAGGGACTCTCAAGAGTCTTCTCCAACATCACAGTTCAAAAGCATCAATACTTCAGCGCTCACCTTTCTTTATAGTGCAACTATCACATCCATACATAACTACTGAAAAACACAACTTTGACTAGATGGACGTTTGTTGGCAAAGTAATGTCTCTACTTTTTAATATCCTATCTAGGTTGGTCATAGCTTTTCTTCCAAGGAGTGAGCATCTTTTAATTTCATGGCTGCAGTCACCATCTGCAGTTATTTTGGAGGCTCCCCCCCCCAAAAAAAAAGTGTATCACTCTTTCCCCTGAAAACAATCTATTTGCCATGAAGTGATGGATCAGATGCTATGATCTTCGTTTTCTGAATGTTGAATTTTAAGTCAACTTTTTCACTCTCCTCTTTCATTTTTCATCAAGAGGCTCTTTAGTTATTCTTCACTTTCTTCCATAATGGTGGTGTCATCTGCATATTTCAGGATACTGATATTTCTCCCAGCAATCTATATTCCAGCTTGTGCTTCATCCAGTCTGCATTTTTCATGACGTACTCTGCATATAAGTTAAACAAGCAGGGTGACAATATACAGCCTTGACACATTCCTTTAGCGATTTGGAACCAGTCTGTTGTTCCATGTCCAGTTCTAACTGTTGCTTCTTGACCTTCATACAATATTTCTTAGGAGGTGGGTCAGGTGACTTGGTGTGGCCATCTCTTGAAGAATTTTCCACAGTTTGCTGTGATCCACACAGTCAAAGGCTTTGGCATAGTCAATACAGCAGAAGTAGATGTTTTACTGGAACTCTCTTGCTTTTTCAATGATCCGATGGATGTTGGCAATTTGAACTCTTGTTCTTCTGCCTTTTCTAAATCCAGTCTGATGGCTTGGAGAATTTTGAGCATTACTTTACTAGCATGTGAAATGAATGAAACTCTGGTAGTTTGAACGTTCTTTGGCATTGCCTTTCTTTGGGATTGGGATGAAAACTGACCTTTTCCAGTCCTGTGGCCACTGCTGAGGTTTCTAAATTTGCTGGCATATCGAATGCAGCATTACCACAGCATCATCTTTTAGCATTTGAAATAGCTCAACTGGAATTCAATTACCTCCACTAGCTTTGTTTGTAGTGATGCTTCCTAAGGCCCACTTGACTTCACATTCCAAGATGTATGGCTCTAGGTGAGTGATCACACCATCGTGGTTATCTGGGTCATGAGGATCTTTTTTGTATAGTTCTTCTGTGTATTCTCAGTATATGCTCAGTAAAGCTTTAAACCTATTCTCTGCTGATGGGTTGGGCTGTGTTCCCTGCCTGTTAGTTGTCTGACCTGAGGCAGCTACCAGGTTAGCACCATAATTCACCAGACTGTCCTTTGTGACTTAAAGAAATTACAGTTACTCATTCCAAGTATTTTGCAACAAAATGCTTATCCAAAAATTATTTTTCAGGGTCCAAGATAAAAAGAACAGATGTGTCTCAAAGGTCTTGATGTAAAGCAGTTTCATGTTAGAAAACGGCATTGAAATGTTCTGTATTCACAAATCAATACAAAGGTGAGATGTTTCCATTATTTATCTGTACCTGCACACACACACTCAAAACTATAGTGACATTCTCTACCAGAACTACATTGTGTGCTGTGTGTCTTTGGTCGCTCAGTTGTGTCTGACTCTTGAGACCCCATAAACTGTAGCTTGCCAGGCTCCTCTGTCCCTGGGATTCTCCAGGCAAGAATACTGGAGTGGGTTGCCATAAAGTGATAGACTTTTATTTACTTCTGTATTACTTCCTGTCTCTTTAGTTTAAAAAGAATGAAAAGAAGGAAGAAAAAAAGCAGAAGCAGGAAGGTAGATTATTTTAAGGAAGAATGTCTGAAGTTACCCTCAGTGCTTCCAAACTAAACACTTAATTCCCATGAGGCTCAGTGGTAAAGAATATATCTATCAATGCAGGAGACACAGGAGATGAGGGTCAAGAAGACCTTCTGGAGGAGGAAACGACAACCCACTCCAGAATTCTTGTCTGGAAAATTTCATGGACAGAGGAACCTGGTGGGCTAGAATCCATGGTGTCACACAGAGTCAGACACAACTGAGCATGCACGCATTCACTGAAAGAATAGGCAGAAACAGTCCCCCATTCAGAATAGCTTTTTTTTTTTTTTTAGCATAATCCTGGATGTCTAGATGTATATATACACATATGAATTTCTATTAATAGGATGATAAGGTTAGATTTTGCCAGGTATAAAACTAAAAATTCATCCATGAGGTATGTCCTGAGACTCTATTGGTTGTTAGGTAAACAGAGGGTTTGGTGTGTCAGCTAACACACTAATATCCTGGGATTAAGAGATTCCTGATACACTGCCCTGTCTCACTGTACTTATATTATCTGATCTAAGGTTGGGGTTCCCTTGTGGCTCACCTGGTAAAGAATGCACCTGCAACTCAAGAGACCTGGATTCAATCCCTGGGATGGGAAGATCCCCTGGAGAAGAGAAAGGCTATCACCCTAATATCAAAACCAGACAAAGATGCCACAAAAAAAGAAAACTATAGGCCACTATCATTGCTGAACATAGATGCAAAAATCCTTAACAAAATTCTAGCAAACAGAATCCTACAATATATTAAAAAGATCATAAATCATGACCAAGTGGGCTTTATCCCAGGGATACAAGCATTTTTTCAATATCTGCAAATCAATCAATGTGATACACCACATTAACAAATTGAAAGATAAAAATCATATGGTTGTCTCAATAGATGCAGAGAAAGCCTTTGACAAAATCCAACATCCATTTATAATAAAAAACCTCCAGAAAGCAGGTATAGAAGGAACATACCTCAATATAAAAAAAGCCATATATGATAAACCTACAGCAAACATTATTTTTAATGGTAAAAAACTGTTCCTGTCCCTAAAGTCAGGAACAAGAAAAGGATGCCCACTCTCACCATTACTATTCAACATGATTTTGGAAGTTTTAGCCACAGTAACCAGAGAAGAAAAAGAAATAAAAGAAATACAGATTGGAAAAGAAGTAAAATTCTCACAGTTTGCAGATGACATAATTCTCTACATAGAAAACCCTAAAGACTCCACCAGAAAATTACTAGAGCTAAACAATGAATATAGTAAAGTTGCAGGATATAAAATTAACATACAGAAACCCCTTGCATTCCTATACACTAACAGAGAAAACAGAAAGAGAAACTAAAGAAACAATTCCATTCACCATTGCAATGAAAAGAATAAAATACTTAGGAATATTTCTACTTAAAGAAACAAAAGACCTATATATCAGTTCAATTCAGTCCCTCAGTTGGGTCCGACTCTTTGTGACGCCATGAATCGCAGCACACCAGGCCTCCCTGTCCATCACCAACTCCCAGAGTTCACTCAGACTCACGTCCATCGAGTCAGTGATGCCATCCACCCATCTCATCCTCTGTCATCCCCTTCTCCTCCTGCCCCCAGTCCCTCCCAGCATCAGAGTCTTTTCCAATGAGTCAACTCTTTGCAAGAGGTGGCCAAAGTACTGGAGTTTCAGCTTCAGTATCATTCCTTCCAAAGAAATCCCAGGGCTGATCTCTTTCAGAATGGACTGGTTGGATCTCCTTGCAGTCCAAGGGACTCTCAAGTCTTCTCCAGCACCACAGTTCGAAAGCATCAATTCTTTAGCACTCAGTTTTCTTCACAGTCCAACTCTCCCATCTATACGTGACCACTGGAAAAACCATAGCTTTGACTAGACGGACCTTTATGGGCAAAGTAATGTCTCTGCTTTTCAATATGCTATCTAGGTTGGTCATAACTTTTCTTCCAAGGAGTAAGTGTCTTTTAATTTCATGGCTGCAGTCACCATCTGCAGTGATTCTGGAGCTCCAAAAAATAAAGTCTGACACTGTTTCCACTGTTTCCCCGTCTGTTTCCCATGAAGTGAGGGACCAGATGCCATGATCTTCGTTTTCTGAATGTTGAGCTTTAAGCCAGCTTTTTCACTCTCCACTTTCATTTTCATCAAGAGGCTTTTTAGTTCCTCTTCACTTTCTGCCATAAGGGTGGTGTCATCTGCATACCTGAGCTTATTGATATTTCTTCTGGCAATCTTGATTCCAGCTTCCACTTCTTCCAGTCTAGCGTTTCTCATGATGCACTCTGCATGGAAGTTAAAGAAGCAGGGTGACAATATACAGCCTTGACATACTCCTTTTCCTATTTGGAACCAGTCTGTTGTTCATGTCCAGTTCTAACTGTTGCTTCCTGGCCTGCGTATAGGTTTCTCAAGAGACAGGTCAGTGGTCTGGTATTCCCATCTCTTTCAGAATTTTCCACAGTTTATTGTGATCCACACAGTCAAAGGCTTTGGCATAGTCAATAAAGCAGAAATAGATGTGTTTCTGGAACTCTCTTGCTTTTTCGATGATCCAGCAGCTATTGGCAATTTGTCCTCTGGTTCCTCTGCCTTTTCTAAAACCAGTTTGAACATTAGGAAGTTCATGGTTCATGTATTGCTGAAGCATGGCTTGGAGAATTTTGAGCATTACTTTACTAGCGTGTGAGTTGAGTGCAATTGTGTGGTAGTTTGAGCATTCTGTAGCATTGCCTTTCTTTGGGATTGGAATGAAAACTGACCTTTTCCAGTCCTGTGGCCACTGCTGAGTTTTCCAAATTTTCTGGCATATTGAGTGCAGCACTTTGAAAACATCATCTTTCAGTATTTGAAATAGCCCAACTGGAATTCCATCACTTCCACTAGCTTTGTTCGTAATGATGCTTTCTAAGGCCCACTTGACTTCACATTCCAAGATGTCTGGCTCTTGGTGTGTGATCACACCATCATGATTACCTTGGTCTTGAAGATCTTTTTTGTACAGTTCTTCTGTGTATTCTTGCCACCTCATCTTAGTATCTTCTGCTTCAGTTAGAGCCACACCATTTCTGTCCTTTATCAAGCTCATCTTTGCATGAAATGTTCCCTTGGTATCTCTAATTTTCTTGAAGAGATCTCTAGTCTTTCCATTCTTTTGTTTTCCTCTATTTGTTTGCATTCATCACTGAGGAAGGCTTTCTTATCTCTTCTGGCTATTCTTTGGAATTCTGCATTCAGATGATTATATCTTTCCTTTTCTCCTTTTCTTTTCGCTTCTCTTCTTTTCACAGCTATTTGCAAGGCCTCCTCAGGCAGCCATTTTGCTTTTTTGCATTTCTTTTCCATGGGGATGGTATTGATCCCTGTCTCCTGTACAATGTCACAAACCTCAGTCCATAGTTCATCAGGCACTCTATCTATCAGATCTAGTCCCTTAAACTATTTCTCACTTCCACTGTATAATCATAAGGGATTTGATGATTTTTTATGAATTCATGATTTTGCTATGAGCACACGGGAGGCTGCAACCTGTGCACATAGCACAGCCAAGAGGAGCTGCCCCAGTCCGAGGTCAGGAGCAGCAGTGGAGAGGAGCTACCCCATGCCCAAGGCCAGGGGCAGCAGCTGGTAGGAGCAGCTCCATGTCCAAGGAACGGTGGCCGCGCAGGTGCAGGAGGGCCTAGAGGAGCTATTCCACGTTCAAGGTCAGTAGGGGCGGCAGTGAGGAGATTCCCCTCATCAAAGGTCAAGAGCAGTGGCTGTGCTTTGCTGGAGCAGCTATGAAGAGATACACCACATCCAAGGTAAGAGAAACCCAAGTAAGACGGTAGGTGTTGCCAGAGGTTATCAGAGGGCAGACACACTAAAACCATAATCACAGAAAACTAGTCAATCTAATCACACTAGGACCACAGCCTTGTCTAACTCAATGAAACTAAGCCATGCCCTGTGGGGCCACCCAAGATGGGCAGGTCATTTTGTGGAGAGGTCTGACAGAATGTGGTCTACTGGAAAAGGGAATGGTAAACCACTTCAGTATTCCTGCCTTGAGAAACCCCATGAACAGTATGGAAAGGCAAAATGATAGCATACTGAAAGAACTGCCCAGATCAGTAGATGCCCAATATGCTACTGGAGATCAGTGGAGAAATGACTCCAGAAAGAATGAAGGGATGGAGCCAAAGCAAAAACAATACCCAGTTGTGGATGTGACTGGTGATAGAAGCAAGGTCCAATGCTATAAAGAGCTATGTTGCATAGGAACCTGGAATATCAGGTCCATGAATCAAGGCAAATTGGAAGTGGTCAAACAAGAGATGGCAAGAGTGAACGTGGATATTTTAGGAATCAGCGAACTAAAATGGACTGGAATGGGTGAATTTAACTCAGATGACCATTATATCTACTACTGCAGACAGGAATCCCTTAGAAGAATTGGAATAGCCATCATGGTCAACAAAAGAGTCTGAAATGCAATACTTGGATGCAATCTCAAAAACGACAGAATGATCTCTGTACGTTTCCAAGGCAAGCCATTCAATACCACAGTAATCCAAGTCTATGCCCCAACCAGTAATGCTGAAGAAGCTGAAGATGAATGGTTCTACGAAGACCTGTAAGACCGTTTAGAACTAACATCCAAAAAAAGATGTCCTTTTTTATAGGGGACTGGAATGCCAAAGTAGGAAGTCAAGAAACACCTGGAGTAACAGGCAAATTTGGCCTTGGAATGCAGAATGAAGTTGGGCAAAGACTCATAGAGTTTTGCCAAGAAAATGCACTGGTCATAGCAAACACCCTCTTCCACCAACACAAGAGAAGACTATACACATGGACATCACCAGATGGTCAACACCAAAATCAGATTGATTATATTCTTTGCAGCCAAAGATGGAGAAGCTCTATACAGTCAACAAAAACAAGACCAGGAGCTAACTGTGGCTCAGATCATGAACTCCTTATTGCCAAATTCAGACTTAAATTGAAGAAAGTAGGGAAAACCACTAGACCATTCAGGTATGACCTAATGACACCACCCTTATGGCCGAAAGTGAAGAGGAACTAAAAAGCTTCTTGATGAGAGTGAAAGAGGAGAGTGAAAAAGTTGGCTAAAAGCTCAACATTCAGAAAACGAAGATCATGGCATCTGGTCCCATTACTTCATGGCAAATAGATAGGGAAACAGTGGAAACAGTGTCAGACTTAATTTTTTGGAGCTCCAAAATCACTGCAGATGGTGACTGCAGCCATGAAATTAAAAGACGCTTACTCCTTGGAAGAAAAGTTATGACGAACCTAGATAGCATATTCAAAGGCAGAGACATTATTTTGCTGACTAAGGTCCGTCTAGTGTAGGCTATGATTTTTCCTGTGGTCATGTATGGATGTGAGAGTTGGACTGTGAAGAAGGCTGAGGGCCGAAGAATTGATGCTTTTGAACTGTGGTGTTGGAGAAGACTCTTGAGAGTCCCTTGGACTGCAAGGAGATCCAACCAATCCATTCTGAAGGAGATCAGCCCTGGGATTTCTTTGGAAGGAATGATGCTGAAGCTGAAACTCCAGTACTTTGGCCACCTCATGCAAAGAGTTGACTCATTGGAAAAGACTCTGATGCTGGGAGGGACTGGGGGCAGGAGGAGAAGGGGATGACAGAGGATGAGATGGCTGGATGGCATCACTGACTCGATGGACGTGAGTCTGAGTGAACTCCGGGAGTTGGTATGGACTGGGAGGCCTGATGTGCTGTGATTCATGGGGTCGCAAAGAGTCGGACATGACTGAGTGACTGAACTGAACTGAACTGAAAGATCTATATATAGAAAACTATATATAGAAAACCCTAAAGACTCCACCAGAAAATTACTAGAGCTAATCAATGAATATAGTAAAGTTGCCCGATATAAAATCAACACACAGAAATCCCTTGCATTCCTATACACTAATAATGAGAAAGTAGAAAAAGAAATTAAGGAAACACTTCCATTCACCATTGCAAGGAAAAGAATAAAATACTAGGAATATATCTACCTAAAGAAACTAAAGACCTATATATATAGAAAACTATAAAACACTGATTAAAGAAATCAAAGAGGACACTGATAGATGGAGAAATACACCATGTTCATGGATCGGAAGAATCAATATAGTGAAAATGAGTATATTACCCAAAGCAGTCTACAGATTCAATGCAATCCCTATCAAGCTACCAGCGGTATTTTTCACAGAACTAGAACAAATAATTTCAAGATATGTATGGAAATACAGAAAAACCTCGAATAGCCAAAGCAATCTTGAGAAAGAAGAATGGAACTGGAGGAATCAACTTACCTGACTTCAGGCTCTACTACAAAGCCACAGTCATCAAGACAATATGGTACTGGCACAAAGACAGAAATATAGATCAATGGAACAAAATAGAAAGCCCAGAGATAAATCCACAAATATATGGACACCTTATCTTTGACAAAGGAGGCAAGAATATACAATGGAGTAAAGACAATCTCTTTAACAAGTGGTGCTGGGAAAACTGGTCAACCACTTGTCAAAGAATGAAACTAGATCACTTTCTAACACCACACACACAAAATAAACTCAAATGGATTAAAGATCTAAATGTAAGACCAGAAACTATAAAACTCCTAGAGGAGAACATAGGCAAAACACTCTCTGACATAAATCACAGCAGGATCCTCTATAAGTAATGGAAATAAAAGCAAAAATAAACAAATGGGACCTAATTAAAATTAAAAGCTTTTGCAAAATGAAGGAAACTATAAGCAAGGTGAAAAGACTGCCTTCAGAATGGGAGAAAATAATAGCAAATGAAGCAACTGACAAACAACTAATCTCAAAAATATACAACAGCTCGTGCAGCTCAATTCCAGAAAAATAAGCAACCCAAGCAAAAAATGGGACAAAGAACTAAACAGACATTTCTCCAAAGAAGACATACAGATGGCTAACAAACACATGAAAAGATGCTCAACATCACTCATTCTCAGAGAAATGCAAATCAAAACCACAATGAGGTACCATCTCACACCAGTCAGAATGCCTGCTATCAAAAAGTCTACAAACAATAAATGCTAGAGAGGGTGCGGAGAAAAGGGAACCATCTTACACTGTTGGTGGGAATGTAAACTAGAACAGCCACTATGGAGAAAAGTGTGGAGATTTCTCAAAAAACTGGAAATAGAACAGCCATACGACCCAGCAATCCCACTGCTGGGCATATACACCGAGGAAACCATAATGAAAAGAGACATGTGTACCTCAATGTTCATTGCAGCACTGTTTACAATAGCCAGGACATGGTAGCAACCTAGAGGTCCCTTGGCAGACGAATGAATATGAAAGTGTGGTACATATACACAATGGAATATTACTCAATCATTAAAAGAATGCATTTGAGTCAGTTCTAATGAGGTGGATGAAACTAGAGCCTATTATGCAGAGTGAAGTAAGTCAGAAAGAAAAACACCAATCTACAGTATACTAATGTATATATATGGAATTTACATATATATATGGAATTTAGAAAGATGGTAATGATGACCCTATATGCAAGACAGCAAAGAGACACAGATGTAAAGAACAGTCTTTTGGACTCTGTCAGAGAAGGCGAGGGTGGTATGATTTGAGAGAATAGCACTGAAGCAAGTATAACATCGTATGTGAAACAAATCACCAGTCCAGGTTCAATGCATGAGACAGAGTGCTCAGGGCTGGTGCACTGGGATGACCTTGAGGGATGGGATGGGAAGAGAGGTGAAGGGAGGTTCAGGATGGGGAACACATGTATACCCATGGCTGATTCATGTCAATATATGGCAAAAACCACTACAATATTGTAATTAGCCTCCAATTAAAATAAATTAATTTTTTTAATTAAAAAAATTTTTTAAAAGGGAAAGGCTATCCACTGTAATATTCTGACCTAAGGTTTCCAGGTTAATTTAGAAAAGCAATAGACTAACTTAAGAGATGCTGAATTAAATGCACAAGAGTGTTGATTCCTCATGATAAAATCAAATGATACTGCTACCCAGTCTTTGTGTATGAAAATGTAGTAGTTAACACATTAAGATTTATTTAAAGTCATATTCACTCACTTAGTATGAAATCAGGAATTCTGCCGGTATTGCTTCATATATGTTTTCTGATTAGGTTATTTAGAGATCAAGAAAAATGAATTATAAAACCGCTATTTCGGAGGCAGTCCTAAGATGGCAGAGGAATAGGAAGGGAAGACCACTTTCTCCCTCACAAATTCCTCAAAAGATCATTTCAACGCGGAGCAAACTCCACAAAACAACCTCTGAATGCAGGCAGAGGACATCAGGCAACCAGAAAAGCAGATCAGTGTCTTCAAAACCAGGTAGGAAAAAATATAAAAGACGAGAAAAGAGACAAAGGAGGTGGGGAGGGAGCTCCATCCCGGGAAGGGAAGCCCGTCCCGGGAAGGGAAGCCCGTCCCGGGAAGGGAATTCTAAGAAGAGAGGTTTCCAAACACAAGGAAACACTCTACCTGCCGAGTCTAAGGCGAGCCTTGGAAACACAGAGGGCAACATAACAGGAAGGAAAAACGAATAAATAATTAAAACCAACAGATTACGAGCCCAACAGTAACTCCCCCAGCGGAAAAGCCGCGCAGACGCCTGCTGCCGCCGCTAGCCAGTGGGGGCAGGGCAGGGAAGCGCGGGAGACGCGGGCTGCCGTGCTCGGTAAGAAGCGGGCAGAAACGCCCCTCGCGTAACCAGAGCGAACGAACTTGGGCGAGCAAACCAGACTGGGGGATAGCTACCACGCGAAAAGCGCGAACATAAGACCCCGCCAGGACCGCACACAGAACAAAGGACTGAACGGAAATAGCCGGCTGCAGACCATCCCCCGCCGGGGACAGGCAGCCAGAGCTGTAAGGGCTGGAAAGGGGCAATCGCAGCCCCGGAGAGACTACCTGAAAAGCGGCAGGCAGGCTTCTTTGCTGAGACTTCAGGGGATGCAGGACAGTCACCACCCGCCTCACAAGGAGCGCCAGCAGTACACCCAGAAAACTGAGCAGTAGAAACAGAGAAGGGGACAAGTCCCGGCGACCGCGCTCGCCAAGCTCCCGAGCTGCTCGGACCCGGGAGGGGCGCAGAGCGCAGTCCCAAACAAGTTTGTGCCTCTGAGGGTTACCTGGGCGCCAAAACCGAGCGGCTTGGACCGGGGAGGTGCACGAAGCCTGGGGCCGGCCTCGGATGGTTCCTGGCTGAGCTCCGTGGAGCCGGAGCGGTTTGTGCGTTGTGGGGGGAGACAGGTCCAACGGGGTTGAGACGCTGTGTGCCCGCGACAGTGCTACTTGTTTGCAGCATCCCCCCCTCCCCACAGCGCGACTGAACTAGTGAGCCTAAAAAAAAAA
>NW_024070211.1:68877861-68881657 GCF_014754425.2 Oryx dammah
TTTTTTTTTTTCTCAAACTTTTTTTTAACTGTTAAGTCTTCTATTTCTCTACTTTATATTTCTATAACTATTACTTTTCAAAAAAAAAAAAAGACTCTACTTTTTTAAAGCAAACACCATATATAGTCTTCGCGTGGTTGTTGTTGGTATTTCATTTTTAATCTTGGGTTTTTTTTTTTTTTCTTATATATATTTTTTTCCTTATTTTTTTTCCTTATTTCTTTTTCTTAATATTATTATTATTTTTTTTAATCTTTTCTCTTTTTTTTCTTTCTTCCTTCTGCTTCGTCTCTTTAACATTGTATTTTTGAAAATCTAACCTCTACTCTAGGTTTTTAATCTTTGCTTTTCGGTTTTTGTTGTCAATCTTGTACATTTCATAACCCAATCTTACCTGACAGTGAGATTACTGGCTTGACCACTCTCTCCTCCTTTTGGACTCTCCTTTTTCTCCACCAGGTGGCCTCTGTCTCTCCCCCCCCTCCCCCCATCTCTCCTATATCCAACTCTGTGATTCTCTGTGTGTTCTAGATGGTGGAGAGCACCTAAGGAACTGATTACTGGCTGGACCTGTCTCTCTCCTTTTCATTCCTCTCTCTTACCCTCCTGGCAACCTCTGTCTACTTCCTCTCTCTCCTCTCCCCTGTATAACTCCGTAAATACCGCTGAGAGGTCCAGACTATGGAGCGCACATAAGGAAGTGACTATTGACTAGCTTGCTCTCTCCTCTTTTGATCTCACCGCATCTCATTCCAATCACCTCTAACTACCCCCTCCCTCTTCTCTTCTCCATGTAACCCAGTGAACCTCTCTGGGTGCCCCTCAATGTGGAGAAACCTTTCATCTTTAGCCTAGATACTATATCATTGGTGCTGTATAGATGGAGAAGTCTAGAGACCACTGTAAAAATAAAACCGAAAACCAGAAGCAGGAGGCTTAAGTCCAAAGCTTGAGAACATCAGAGAACTCCTGAATTCAGGGAACATTAAGCAATAGGAGCTCATCAAATGCCTCCAAACCTACACCAAAACAAAGCTCCACCCAAGGGCCAACAAGTTCCAGAACAAGACATATCACACAAATTCTCCAGCAACACAGGAACACACCCCTGAGCTTCAATATACAGGCAGTTCAAAGTTACTCCAAAACTTTAGACGTCTCATAAGCCATTACTGGTCACTCCACTGCACTCCAGAGAGAAGAAACCCAGCTCCACCCACCAGACCTCCAACACAAGCTTCCCTAACCAGGAAACCTGGACAAGCCACTGATACAACCCCACCCACAGTGAGGAAGCTCCACAATAAAGAGAACTCCACAAATTACCAGAATATAAAAAGGCCATTCCAAACGCAGCAATATAACCAAGATGAAGAGACAGAGGAATACCCAACAGGTAAAGGAGCAGGAGAAATGCCCACCAAACCAGACAAAAGAGGAAGAGATAGGGAATCTACCCGAGAAAGAATTCCGAATATTGATAGTGAAAATGATCCAAAATCTTGAAGTCAAAATGGAATCACAGATAAATACCTTAGAGACAAGGATTGAGAAGATGCAAGAAAGGTTCAATAAGGACCTAGAAGAAATAAAAAAGAGTCAATATACAATAAATAATGCAATAAATGAGATCAGAAACACTCTGGAGGCAACAAATAATAGAATAACGGAGGCAGAAGATAGGATTAGTGAAATAGAAGACAGAATGGTAGAAATAAATGAATCAGAGAGGAAAAAAGAAAAACGAATTAAAAGAAATGAGGACAATCTCAGAGACCTCCAGGACAATATGAAACGCTCCAACATTCGAATTATAGGAGTCCCAGAAGAAGAAGACAAAAAGAAAGACCATGAGAAAATCCTTGAGGAGATAATAGTTGAAAACTTCCCTAAAATGGGGAAGGAAATAATCACCCAAGTCCAAGAAACCCAGAGAGTCCCAAATAGGATAAACCCAAGGCGAAACACCCCAAGACACATATTAATCAAATTAACAAAGATCAAACACAAAGAACAACTATTAAAAGCAGCAAGGGAAAAACAACAAATAACACACAAGGGGATTCCCATAAGGATAACAGCTGATCTCTCAATAGAAACTCTTCAGGCCAGGAGGGAATGGCAAGACATACTTAAAGTGATGAAAGAAAATAACCTACAGCCCAGATTACTATACCCAGCAAGGATCTCATTCAAATACGAAGGAGAAATCAAAAGCTTTACAGACAAGCAAAAGCTGAGAGAATTCAGCACCACCAAACCAGCTCTCCAACAAATTCTAAAGGATATTCTCTAGACAGGAAACACAAAAAGGGAGTATAAACCCGAACCCAAAATAATAAAACAAATGGCAACGGGATCATACTTATCAATAATTACCTTAAATGTAAATGGGTTGAATGCCCCAACCAAAAGGCAAAGACTGGCCGATTGGATACAAAAACAAGAACCCTCTATATGCTGCTTACAAGAGACCCACCTCAAAACAAGGGACACATACAGACTGAAAGTGAAGGGTTGGAAAAAGATATTCCATGCAAATAGAGACCAAAAGAAAGCAGGAGTGGCAATACTCATATCCGATAAAATAGACTTTAAAACAAAGGCTGTGAAAAGAGACAAAGAAGGCCACTACATAATGATCAAAGGATCAATCCAAGAAGAAGATATAACAATTATAAATATATATGCACCCAATATAGGAGCACCGCAATATGTAGGACAAATGCTAACAAGTATGAAAGGGGAAATTAACAACAACACAATAATAGTGGGAGACTTTAATACCCCACTCACACATATGGACAGATCAACTAAACAGAAAATTAACAAAGAAACGCAAACTTTAAATGATACATTAGACCAGTTAGACCTAATTGATATCTATAGGACATTTCACCCCAAAACAATGAATTTCACCTTTTTCTCAAGTGCTCATGGAACCTTCTCGAGGATAGATCACATCCTGGGCCATAAATATAACCTTGATAAATTCAAAAAAATCGAAATCATTCCAAGCATCTTTTCTGACCATAATGCACTAAGATTAGATCTCAATTACAGGAGGAAACCTATTAAAAATTCCAACATATGGAGGCTGAACAACACGCTTCTGAATAACCAACAAATCACAGAAGAAATCAAAAAAGAAATCAAAATATGCATAGAAACTAATGAAAATGAAAACACAACAACCCAAAACCTGTGGGACACTATAAAAGCAGTGCTACGAGGAAAGTTCATAGCAATACAGGCATACCTCAAGAAACAAGAAAAAAGTCAAATAAATAACCTAACTCTACACCTAAAGCAACTAGAAAAGGAAGAATTAGAGAACCCCAGAGTTAGCAGAAGGAAAGAAATCTTAAAAATTAGGGCAGAAATAAATGCAAAAGAAACAAAAGAGACCATAGCAAAAATCAACAAAGCCAAAAGCTGGTTCTTTGAAAGGATAAATAAAATTGACAGACCATTAGCCAGACTCATCAAGAAGCAAAGAGAGAAAAATCAAATCAATAAAATTAGAAATGAAAATGGAGAGATCACAACAGACAACACAGAAATACAAAGGATCAGAAGAGACTACTATCAGCAATTATATGCCAATAAAATGGACAACCTGGAAGAAATGGACAAATTCTTAGAAAAATACAATTTTCCAAAACTAAACCAGGAAGAAATAGACAATCTTAACAGACCCATCACAAGCACGGAAATTGAAACTGTAATCAGAAATCTTCCAGCAAACAAAAGCCCAGGTCCAGACGGCTTCACAGCTGAATTCTACCAAAAATTT